>NC_132900.1:2470415-2754910 GCF_030463535.1 Salminus brasiliensis | reverse complement strand
TAACTACGCCCCGCCCAGTCAGCCGAGGGCTGCGTTCCAAATCGAACTGCCTGGCTCCCTTCTGCTCTGTAGCTGCAGCGAGTCCGCAGTTCTAGTGATGCAGGACGTTCCTCAGATTTTACTATTAACAACGTCAAGATCTCAGTCAAGCAGCTTTTACTAGAAGAAATGATCAACTCACCTGCAAACTATGATTTTATTTACTAAGAATAATTTTTTAATTTTTAAGAGTTTTTAATATTTTTTATAAAAAAACTAAAACAAAAAAAAAAACTCCACAACTACCCTATATGTGTGTTTGGGGTCATTGTCCTGTTGCAACACCCAATTGCATCCAAGTTTCAACCATCGTATGCTGACGAAATCTTAAGTAGTCGTCCTTCTTCCTTCTTTTGCAATGTACCCGTTCCCGTGATACTTCCACCACCATGCTTAACAGCTGGTACAGTGTCCTCAGAGGAAGAGGACTGAACAGAAAATATGAGTACTATGCTGAATTAAAATATGGAAATATGAAAATGCTGAGCCAGGAATTTACATAAATGACATTTAAACACAGTCACAAACATAAAATTAAATAGTTTAACAAATTAACTTAGTAATCAGAACATGCTTAACATAAATTCTGGGCACGAACACAGAGTCAACAAACGATAACGTATGGAAATGGCTCTTGTATAAATAATAGAAAATTCAAGTGAACTAAACTCACAATAGAAAAGAAATGAGAGAAAATTATCATTAATTGTCAACATAAAACAGTGATCAATACTGCATATACTCATATTCTGGGCTACCATTCTATTTTCCTATTTTTTACCCTTAGAAATCGTTGCAAAACCCTAAATTGCACTTGGCTCACTACGTAGGGAGCAAGGGACCGATTTGAGACGCGCCCAATCGTCGCACAGCTGCATTTTATGCTCTTAAACAGCTTCTTTCTTCTTTATTCAGCTTATTAAGTAAGTTAGTCCCTTTATCCTGAACATTTATACGCTTCTATAACATTTACAGTGCATTTCCATGACATTTGAAGTAAACCATCGAACTACGAGCTGATTATTGTTGTGTTGATTCCAGCAGGTGGCGCTGTACACTAAAAAAACTCCCCACCCGAATAGTATATTTCTATACTTGTGTGCAAGGCAAAATAATACTAGTCCATAAAATAAATCCACGCATCAAAACCTTATTTAACATTTTACTGCACTCACTGGAGGTCACCAGCAACTGGAAGTCCTCACATGTATAGCAATACAAGTCCAAACACCACCCCTCTGCTGTACCTGTAGCTGCGTTTGCGTGAGTGGTGTGTTGTCGGTGTTTGTATTCCTATACGTGCGAGGACCCACTGTCCTTTCAAGTGTAGCACACACTGTAAACCTGTGTGAAGATGCAGATCTCATTGGCGGAGTCAGACGTCAATCATGCGGGGAATACAGTGCGGCTCCGCCCACACCCTGTGTTCCCTCTCCTATGTGTATGTGACCAGGGTCGGTTGAAGAGCATTATCGCAGTAGGATGGGGTCATCAGCACGGTGACAGCTGGAGCCTGAGAATACAAGCGGACGGAGGCTGGTGTAGACCCGTACTGAGACATGTTCGCCAAAGGGAAAAGCACCGTGGTGCCATCGGATGGGCAAGCGAGGGAAAAGTGAGTCGTAGTGGAGATTTTTTTTGGGATGTTTTTATAAAGAATATGAAGTTGGGTGCAAATTCCCAAGCCTCTTAGTGGAATTGTCCGGTCCACCTTAAATGGTGCAGCAGAAACGGACGAGCGTCTCGGGCGCCACAGCGCAACTACTGCACCATTTAAGGTGGACCGGACAATTCAGTCAAGAAGCCAACTTCATGCTCTTATATCTCTTATATTGATGCACAGTTGTTGTGTGGTTGGCTGTTCCTGCTGATCCTCACTCTCCAGGTCTGGTTAAGCTCTCTGGGAGCTTCTGATTGAACCCCTTTAGGGTTGAATTAGGGTCCACCTGGACCCTTGAGTGAATTCAACACTGGGGGCTGCCTTATTTTGGGTCACTATTGGAGCTGGTCCACAGAGTTCCTTGATTTATGATGATTTTATCTAATACACTTTGTTTTATCCATTTCATTATTGCTGAAATTTCACTTTACTGTTATGTCAATAAACACTGTAGGTCTTAATTTCACATTTAACCCTTAAGATTAGTTGGTAATTGAACTGCAGTGTTAATTGAAGTCCATCTGGACCCATATTTAATACTAGGGTTGCTTCATTTTGGGTCATTACTGAAAACTGAGTGAACCGGTCCACAGATTTCTTTGATTTATGATTATTTTATCTATTACACTTTGTTTATATATATATATATATATATATATATATATATATATATATATATATATTATCATTTTTGTGTAAATTTCACTTTGAGACACTACTTTGTTTGTAAGGAGATGTTTACTAATTTACTGTTATGTCTATGAACACTGTAGGTCTTAATTTGTAGAAGTTAATTGTTAATTAAACTGCAGTGTTAATTGAAGTCCATCTGGACCCATATTTAATACTAGGGTTGCTTCATTTTGGGCCATTGCTGGAAAACTAAGCGAACCAGTCCATAGATTTACTTTATTTATGATTATTTTATCTATTACACTGTTTTATTCATTTCATTAGATCATATCTTACCGAAATTCCACATTGAGACACTTTATTTTGCACTAATTTACTGTTAAGAATGACTGTATTAGTTTCAATTAACACTCTAGGTCTTAATTTCAAATTCAACCCTTAAGGAGTTAGTTGTTAATTAAACTACAGTTTAATTAAAGTCCATCTGGACCCATATTTAATACTAGGGAGTTGCTTCATTTTGGGCCATTGCTGGAAATTGAGTGAGCTGGTCCACTGTTATAATATAATAACACAGTTTTACCCTTTTAAAGAGCAATGAACTTTCAGTTATTGAGAACATTTGGACATTGACATTAGAATATAATTAAATAAAATAATATATATATATTTAATAAACATTGTACAATAGGTTGCTAACATAATCATCATGACAAACCTATGTATTCATAATCTGCCTGTTTAAAAAAAAAATATATGGAGTCTACAGAGTCTTTGGCTCTATTTTAATGTATTTAAAACATTTATTTAATAATAATTGAATCATATTTAATGTAACTTATTTCATGTAACTTAATGACTGTATTCATTTTCATTTAATTGTTTTTTGAGTTTATGAGATCTAAAATATCACATTCAGATCCTTTTATTGTTATTAAAAAAGATATTGATTGACTACACAGTCATAAATCAGTCTTCATTTAGAAGCTCCCAGCCAGGATAACTAGCCCAGGAGAGTGGGCATCAACAGCAGCAGCTAGCATCATAACAACTGTGCTTCAATACAAGAAGCTGAAGTTGGCCTCTTATCCCAGAGGCAGTGATATGTCCGGTTTAGCCTGAATTGAGGGCCTGAGCGACTAGGTTGACATGTTCAACACCTCTCCCGCAGGTTGGCCTTGTACGTCTACGAGTACTTGCTACATGTTGGGGCTCAGAAATCAGCACAGACCTTTCTATCAGAGGTAAGATGTCAATATCTCTATATTTCTTTACATGAAATGAATGCCCTGTCCATTTGACAATGACCTCCTGACCCCTGTTTTAACATTTGTCAATGAAACTTGTGTCCACTGTTTCAGCTAGAACAACGTCAATAACCTGGTGAGGGGGTTTAAGTTAGGGGTGGGCGATATGGTAAAAATATATCACCATATTTAAAGACATTTTCACTTAACAATATTAACCACAATATTTTAACATACAGACAAACTGCATCAGTAGCAACAAATTCTTAAAAAGTGCTGTTAAATTCTTCTCACGTTCTGAGCACTTCATCCAATTAACTCCTAAAACACAGACAGGCCGGACGTGCTATTACAAACCTGTATTACCAGAGAATAGCCCCACCAGTTTGTACAGAAGCCTCTGTAGATACTGAGTAATACACCTTAGTGTGTAATAGGCCTTGGTGTGTTAAGGGCCTCCCTGTAATGAAATATGTTGCTCAGTTGCTCAGTGTTCTTTAAGCACTGATGATATCTACGAAATGCTCGCTTGAATCACGATAACAAAATTTCTCACGATTCTGATCAAATATCGACGCATCGCCCACACCTCGTTCAGGTATAGCCAATGTGTGAGAATCTCTGCCTTTAACTACCAAAGTAACGGCTCAGATTCATCCCTTATGTGTTTCCCTATGACTGATGACTTTTCTACCACTGTGCTTCCTTACTCTGTTTAGATTCGATGGGAGAAGAACATAACGCTTGGTGAGCCTCCAGGCTTCCTGCACTCCTGGTGGTGGTACGTGACCTTCTGTCGTTTTCTGAGATGTTTTATTGTACAGTGTTTTTAATGATCATACGCTGTCTGAAAATAGAGCTCTGAACAGGGGTTTAGTTTCTCAGAGGATAAAACGCACAGGTACAACATGGCCCTTGAAGTCCAATATTGTGTCTTAAGGGTGCACTCCGTTCACCTTGCCAGGAGAATGTATATGTGTATATTGGTGTTTATAGGCACGTCATGATCACTGGTTTTCTTTGAGGATTTACAATCCCAGAAATAATCGCAGTAAACGATATTATTGTCATCGCCAATTTGTTATCGCCACACAACATGCTTTTCTAAACTTAAGGAACACTAACACAATGCACATTTCATTACAAACAGTGTAATTGGTCCTAAAAGGAATCCAAATGCTTGAATAAAAATCAAGGGCTAATAAATATGGGACATCATTTGCAGTTTTTACAAATCTGTTGCTACTGATGCATTTTTCGTGATAAATATTGTGTGTTGTGAAAATGTCTTTAAATGCCGTGATCAAATATTTTTACTATATATTACTAATATTTTCACCCCTATTTACAAGCATTTTATACCACAGATACATAATATAATAACATAATGCAATCAACTTTTGGTTTAGTCTATTTGCCCAATTAAAAAAACATTGTTATTGTAAAATAAAATAAAATAGTTTTTATATATAAAAAAAAAATAATAACAACATACACCCCATTATAGGCTTATATAAAGACTCCACCTAAATGATATTACAATTTCACAATATTCTACAATACTGAATATAACATTAAATAAACAATAATTTTACATCACAAGACATAAAATAACCTAAATAATATCCAACAATGTTTGATATGTAACAAAAAAACCCTGTAAATGTGTATAAATTTAGACATTTAAATGTTACAATATATTAAATACTGTACGATAAGTTGATAACATTATCATGACACGCCTATGTATTCATAATCAGCCAATTAAGCCAATCAGCCAATCAATTAAAAAGCAGTCAAACAGTCAGTATTTGGGTGCTGTTCACCTTAAAACATTAAATATTTAACAATAAATTAATGATATTTAATGTTTAATAAATGTCTAATAAATTAAGGATGAATAAATGTTGAAATGAATCCAGTAAACTGTTTAGCTTAGATAAAGCTTAACCTTAAAATGATCTCATAGTGTTATCTCTTAAATTCAGCTTAAAAAACAACTGCTGAGAAATATGGTTCAGTTGCCAAACTAAAGGAACTGAAGACGTACCCTTGAGGTTTCCACCACCGAGACAAGCAAGGAAACACCCCAGTGACAGTTTGTCCTGTTCTTATGACTTATATACAGCCCATTCATTACCTGCAGTGAAAGATCCTGTGGGTTCTGTATCTGTGTGAGGTTTTTAATTTATGTCATTTGCATAATGGAAGCCACGGCCCGATTAAATCTAGTTTTGGTTAAATTTACCCGTCAACCGACTTAAGAAAATGCTGATTGTTTGTCTAGAAACTGACCCATATGTGCCACAGTTGAGATCTACCCTGTAGAAACCACCTTCTCTGCTGAATTTCAGTGTGTTTTGGGACCTGTACTGTGCTGCACCTGAACGAAGGGACACTTGTGAACACTCCAGTGAAGCCAAAGCTTTCCACGACTACGTGAGTGCCTCCTAACTTTCTGTTTGGTGTTGACTACTTTCTGTTTGACTCTTTCAGTCTGGAGAAAGGCTGAGTGCTGACTTTACATGGTGATAGAAGTGGGATTAGAGTCTATTTTAGGCAGAAATGTGTCAAATTACAATTTTATTAGCTTTATTAATGACTATATTATTGGATACTTTTGGATTTTAGGCATAAAGTGCAATTTTAATTATCTTTATTAATGACAATTGTTGGTTATTATTGGATTTCAAGCAGATATTTATCAAATTACAATTGTATTAGCTTTATTAAAGACTGTAGTATTGAATATTATTTGATTTTAGGCAAACATGTATCAAATTACAGTTATATTATGTTTATGTATGACTATTTTATCGGATATTATTGGATTTTAGGCAGAAATGTATCACATTACAATTGCATTAGCTTTCTTAAAGATTTTAGTATTGAATATTATTGGATTTTAGGCAAAATGTATCATAATACAGTTATATTATCTTTATTAATGACTATAGTATAGGATATTATTGGATTTTAGGCAGAATGTATCAAATTACAGTTATATTATCTTTCTTAGTGACTATATTATAGAATATTATTGGATTTTAGGCAGAATTTTATTAGCTTTATTCATGACTATATTAGTGGATTTTGCGTAATTACATATGACATTTAATCAAAAAGCCGGTATAAACATTTTCAGACATTACGGGTGTCATGATCAGTCATTGTGCACTGTGTCTGACTCAGTTGTGACTCAGAAGTGTGGAGAGATGTGTTGTTCTTCCTGTTTTACGAGCATGAAGGACAGAGGCTATTATCATTCCCCACCAGAAAGCTCTACAAGGTCTGCAGATAAGCAACCGCTGACCTTATATACGAGTATAAGTGTCTATAATACTATATATTTAAGCTTCTCTAACTTTAAGGGTGGGGATACAATTATTATTATGGCTTTTACGCCTTACAGTGGCAAGGTAATGGACAGCACAGAGCAAGGTGTTCTTCTCAGAAACTGGATGTAGAAGAAACATTGGTAGATAAAGCTTGGATAGTGGGGCTTAAACTGGACAGTTTGAATGGGGAACATGTCACTTTCTTGAGACTGGCATTAATGTAGATGCGTATCACAATACAGGGGTTACGATTCAGTATATTGTGAAATATTGCGATACTGTAAGCAAGATTATATATTTAGATTGTTATCAAATTTTATGGGGGCTCTGAGGGGCTTAGCAGTCTAATGTGCTACCACTATTGCCAAGTTTCAAATGAACCACTGTCTGCCATCAATCTTTCCATGTAAACTATTGATTAATAATTAATGCTGCGTTCCTGAGAATCGATACAGTAATGCACAACATAATATCACGATACCTCGATATATCGATATTTTCTAACTGTCTGGTTAAATATAGCGTCTAATGCCAACGTCAATTTGACGTAGAATAGTGACGACAGCTGACGTTGATAGTTTGTTGTTTTTAAGTTAAGGTGATGTTAAGTAACTACAATCCAATGACTTTTCAAACGTACCGACATCATACTGACGTTAAATACCAACGTTTAGTTCTGAGATATGGTGACCAAACCCAACGTCTGCTAAACTTCATAATAAAAATCGTGAAATTCTTGCGTTGTTGTATGTGGAGGGGTTTTTGGGTTTAAGTCATGGTGTTAAGTAGCCAAAATTCAACGTCTGTTTAATGTTTATGCTTGATGTCAACCAAATGTTGGTTTTTGTTGGATATGTGGCTTTAATTTCCAACCAAAATTCAACGTCTGCACAATGCTGGCTTTTAAAAATCCAGATTTTCTTTTTCGACAAAATTTCAGCCTCTCTCCCACGTCAAATTAATGTCTGGTTCCTGCTGGAAGGGAAGGAAGCTGCTTTTCGTCATTCGCCCAACCCAGACATAGCATTTCATTTTTATGAGCCAATAAGAGCTAAGATAACAGTAGAAAAACGAAGTGTGACCAGTACGAGCGTTGAAGTTGGTTTCATTTTGTCGTAATTGAGTTTCTTTAATAGCTTCAATATCTCTCCAACAGTAGATGGAAAGCAGGTTAGGGGTTCCTGAGTGGTGCAGCAATGTAAGCATTGACCCTATCATCAGGAAATTGCAGGTTCGATCCCTAGTGATCAAATTGTCTGTTCAAATTACATCGCAATTGGCAATCCTCAGGGGTCCAAGCACTAGGCACCATCATGGTGCCAAAAGAGCACAAACGATGGGCAGTGTTTTATTTGTAATAGATGAGGGGTCTCGAAATGAGATTTTGGACATGGCTTTAATATTTGAGTTGTTACCCATTCATTTTAATCTCAGAGTGCAGAATTTACATGTTATAATTGCTGCAATTCTCTCCAAAGAACAATACCAGCAGACTCTTCTTCAGGGGTTTGGTTTCTGAACATCAGACTAAACAGTTTCAGGTCTTGGGAAAGATCAGCCAGAGCTGGGAACCACCACTTTGTTACCAGTAATATTACCATGGCTTACAGTTGTGATGTTAATATTACTAAATTGGCTTGAAAAATCTTATTATTAATGTTCTATGAGGTTCTACTATGCTAGAACCTCAAAACTCTGATCAGATCATCAGACATACAGTTTCCCAATGGTCAAAATATATGGCCAAATTTACCTCCATATCAACCACCTCTGAACTCAACTCAAAAACAATCATCTCGAATACCATTGCAACAAACCTAGCCCCTCCATAGCAACCCAGAGCAACCATCTGGCATACCATAGCAACCACCTAGTAACCACCTAGTAACATGGAAAACCATAGCAAACATCTAGGCATTTTTTCGCAATACATAATATACATACAGTGACTGCATAGCAACCACTTAGCAACTCCATAGCAACCACCTGGCAAACCATAGCAAACCATTGCCATTCTATCCAGCTAGCATCTTCGTAGCAATATAGCTCTATAGGAACCACCTACCAACACCACAGCAACCACCTTGCAACACCATTAAATACAATACAGATTAAAAAAATAGCACCTTAGTCTTTAATAAAGTGTACATTAAAGTAATTGGAAGGGATTGGAGAAAATTCATCAGAAGAGAACTCATTTATTAGCCGTCTTTAAAGCCACGTAAAGCCTTGTAAAGTTCGTAGTATCTACTGCCACTGGGCTCATCATCAGTGACGATTCTGAAGGATCTGCAGGATCAGCAGAAACAGTACTCACTGTACTAACATAGATAAGACTGGCGGCTGTTTTTAGACGATCCCTCACTCCGAGACGGCCTCGGAAACCAACACAGTAATGGGATCTGAGTTGGAGCTTCAGTGCCGTGTTTTAGATGGTATTTTGCTAACTGTATTGCTGCCTGTAAGTGATGGGGCCATTAAAGTCAGTGGAGTGAGACCGTTGGCACTGTCGGAGTTGTTTTAGTGGACAGAGAGACAGGAAGGAGAGGTAAGTGGAGCAAGGAGGGAAAGCAGAGGGAGAGAGTGTAGAGGAGGAGGGTGGAGGAGGAGGTGGAGTAGAAGAGCTGGAAGGATAAACAAGAGAACCCAAACAAGCGAAGCTGAAGAAAGATGGAGCGAGTGGAGCGTAGGAGCGTAGGAGTTGGATTAGAACTGGGGTAGACGAGTAACGCCAGATGTCATATTGTCAGGTTTGCGCGTCTGATTAGACGCCTTTGCTTTGAGCAGCCATCAGCTTCAACCTGCAGGTCATGGGTCACATCTAGAGATGACACTGATCTGATACCAGCTGTAATTTCCGCTTCCAGCTCTCAGAAAACACAGGTTTTTATTTATTTTTTGCTCCGTGCTGCTTTCTCTCCTCAGTAAATCACTGATATCAGAATAAACACTAATAATAACACTCCTACAGAAAGTGGTGGAGGTGGTTCTCCATCACTGTGTTCATCATTAGAACATCTCCAAAGTTCTCCTCTCTCATGGAGTCTAGTAATATTTAGAGTTCTCCTCAGATCAACACCTGGTTTGGTGGTAAATCAGAGCTTAATGATGGTAAATCAAGTGAGCTGCTGCTGCTGCTGCTGATGATGATGATGGAGTTAAACACATCCTCCACACTGTGCTGGCTGGACTGGGGGGCGTCCAGAAGAACCCTGGAGGAACCAAGCTCTGTTCTTCAGACTAGCTCACTGACACAGCCTCTTGTTTCTCCTTTTTACTGGATTTATGTTCAACTGCATCTGTTCTGATGAGATCTGGAGATGTTGTTTAGAGAAAATGATGGAATTGGTGCTTAAAACCTCTGAACTGTACTGCATGTGTATTTTAACATTAAAGGGGAAGTCCACTGGTTTTCCCAAATTTCTAAAACAATCAGTCTTAGAATAGTAAGCAATCATTCAGAATGAATTTGGTGTGAAACGCTCCATTCCAGAAAAACCTACCAACTTAGGTTTCTCTACAGCGCTGGGGAATGGAACCAGGCGTCAGTCGCCCGTGACTACAACACAAATATAGCCACTTTCTTTACTATCCAAACCCACCAGTCAACCTACACTTGTCCTACACGAGTTTTATATGGAATGTTATGGACCGTTGATGATGTTAAAATAGTGACAAATATAAGTAATACATTAACTAATACTATTTTTCTTTTTAATGTATTGAATGTATTTAACAAAAAATATCTTTAGGCCAAAATACTGTTTCAAAACTGTGGTAAAACAGTGTTTCAGGCATCAGGCAGGGTATTCATAGCCATTTTTGGTGTAAATAAAATGTGATGGAGCATTAAGAGACAAGGCATTAAGGTCTTATGATGTCTTGTTCCATTCACCACCAATGTAAACTTTTAATTTCTTTAATTAAATAAATAAAATAAATAAATTACATCTTAACTGTTTGATTATGCATAAATTATATCATTATAATTATATAGATATATTATATATTCAATTATATATAGAATAACTAAGGAAAAAAATGTTTATGTAAATAAAAATATTTACATATACATTTATTATGTAATTATATATTTTAAAAAAATATTTTTAGCAAAACTATATTAATAACTGAACATTTCTAAGGTTGTTTTATTCGCTTGTAGGCCTCTCAGGAACAGTTTTGGGATCTAAGTCCAGCATTCAGTACTGCCTTTTTAACTGAAGAGTTGGGGTTTTAGGGTCATGGGTGGAAGAACTCCTGTTGTTTGACACAGAAACCAGTCTTACACAAATCTCCTCTAAATCCCAGAGTTTAAAATGCTCTGCATGTTCTTAGGCTGGATTAAGTTGAATAAGCTGCGAGGATTTATTTGGTAATTCAGTATTGTGGAGTGTCTGACGCATTGGTGGCGATCTGACATAACCTTAACTCTTACAGCGAGGGAAGGGGGGTGCTAGCGTGGATCGTTGAAGCTCTCCATGAACTGACTTCAGATGGGAAATCTGTCCAAACTTGGAGATCCTCTACAGTAAGGCAACAATTACAGGTTTCCCGACAACACAGTGGCATTCCGAGCACTGCAATGGCCTGAAACAGCGAAAGGGGGTGGGGGGTTCGAATATCCTTAAATTCATACACAATGCAGCGGCCCACCCTCTGTGATGTAAACAGCCACGTAAATGAGCCTGGTTTTATTTGCTTTGTTTGTAGACGGTGATTCCACCATGGTGGTCCACCGCAGGAAGGCCTCACTTCTCTAAAGGGCACTGTAGTAGACGCTGCAGTGTTTGAACCCCGTTCTGCAGGACCCTGATTGGCCTTTTGTGTCTTTTTAATCTGCTTTCCTCTATTAGTAACGTCACCCCCATGGACGACGCTGCATTTACTTGCATATACGTAAAGAAGGTGGTCGTTGCATGACCCACTCTTAGACTCAGTTAATGGCATTTCTGCTTTGCCTGTCTTACCAGCATATGAGGTCTTCCAGGTCTGAGTTTGGACTTCCACAGTTCCACAGTTCCCCTGAACTGCTATTTTTTAATACTTACCATGAGCTGACAATGCTAGTCTGTCCTCTTATACCCTTTCCTTGCCTTGCGGGCATCATTTGCTTCACTTTTATCATTCCTTTTTAGAGCACAGCTCTTGGGGTGTCCATACTTTTGCACAGGCCACTCTGTTGATTATGATTCTTTTCATTTTTTTTATAACATAAACACACATTACAATTTTGTCGGTCAGTAATTCTCAATTAAAGCAGCATTATGCAAGAACTGGACATTTTGGGCTCTTGTGCTCCACCTACAGGTTACTACAGTACTACACCTACTCCACTGCAGTAAATACAAATCACGCTTTTAGCACGTCCTCAGGGACAGCTGTAAACCTGCATTTCTGGACAAGCTGAGAGCTGCAGAAGCTTGATCTGAAGGTAGAGAAGCATGTGGACTGAGGCGGGAGAGTAACACTACAGGATTTTATGCTAATATGACTCGGGTTACGTAGCGTTACATTGTGGTGCAGCTCCACCACCAAAGCTCCATAGTCCAGAAGCAGCATTTCGGCCCGGAGTGGGAATGACGGAGATGCCGTTCTCCCTGTTATAGTCAGTGGAGCATCAGCAGTTCTATTTCTAAAGCTGCTGTTTTACGGTAAGATTTTCCATACTGTTGCTTTAAAATGTAACCGCATAATTTGGCCATAAGACTGTATATTATGTATCATCAGATTTTTTTTTTATGCATGATTGTGATATTTGTGCCATATATAATCCACCCTGCAGTGCGGTATGGTCAGTTGTTAGTGCTAGTGCTATATGATCATAATAACCATAACACAGGGACAGCGCTGCAGCTGAAACAGCTGATTCTAGCAGGTTGCTTCAGGCTCAAGTTGGAGCTCTGAAGGCTTTCCTCAGTGCAAACATGTGTAAGCAGCGTAGGCGGATGTAGGCACCTTGCGGCCTGTGTGGCATTATTAATAAAGCCCACCCTTTTAAAGCTGACCTGGCCCTTTAAGCCAGAAATAGCTGTTGGTGTGGTTGTGGTGGTGGTGGTGGTGGGGGAGCTGGTAGGGGGAAGGGCATCGCAGGGCCTGATAATAGTGAGGCTGGCTGTAGCTTTTTAGCTTTTTAACCCTGACACAGCAGGAAAGGAGGGGCCTTTACACACCCCCAACCCACACACACACACACATACTCACACACACACTCACAGCAGTAAAATGTCATTAAGAGAAAGAGGGTACTGGAACCAGGCCTGCCAGGAGTACAGTCTTGCAATTTATACTAATACTAACAATAATACACACATACGCGAGGGCCAAAACATTAGGACCACTGACATGAAGTGCATAGCTTTGTTTATCTGGGTTCAGCGGCTCCTGTCAATTGGTGGGATCTACATATTGGTGAACAGTCAGGGTCAGAACATCGGACAAGTCTTGGGGTGGGGTGGTTCTGGTTTGCAGTGGTCAGCACCTACCAAAAGTGAACCGATGGACACCCAAGAGTCAATGATGCAATCCATGGAGGCCCAACCTCACATCTTCCAGACTGCAGCTAACGTCTTGGTGCCAGATACCACGGGACCCCTTTAGAAGTTGTTCTGGTGGCACGACAGGGACCTTCACGTTTCACGTTCATGACTTCAGATAAGCAGATAAGCCTTATGGCGCTCGACTCCACCCGGCATGTGGACAGTGCTGTGGTCATCATCACGACGCAGCTCTGACGTGGCTAGACGCTGCTGGCGGTTGATGGTCTCCCGCCCCTGTGCAGATATCTGGCTGTATAGGCTGTCGTATCATTCCCACCTTGTTTAAATAAGCGTTCGAGTGTGAAGGAGCAGCTGAGCGGCGGGGCCCGAGGTGTCAGACCTCTTCACAGATTCACTTTTTGCTTTTTCGCACTGTCTGCTGTTGTCAGCCGGGCGATTGATTTTCTTTGCAGAGTCTGTGTGTGTGTGTGTGTGTGTGTTCAGTAATGATGTTAACACGGATTAATGGCTTCGATCAGGCAAAGGTGTGAAGCGCTCTGTTTAGGGTCTATAAAGGTCACTTTCGCACCACCGCTCTCCCTACTTTTTGTTTCAGTTTGCTTTGTACTCTATATTGACAAAAGTATTGGGACACCTGCTTATTTATTGTTTCTTCTGAAATCAAGGGTATTAAAAATAGTTGATTTAGTTGATAGATTTTAGACAAGCATTGCGGTGAGGATTTGATTGCATTCAGCAACACGAAGAGCCCCCACCTCATCCCAAAAGTATTTTTGATGGATGCAGCACCATCCGTCATTCCAGAGAACGCAGCTCTTCCACTGCTTCACAGCTCAATGCCGGGGGGCTTCATACCCCTCTACTAGCCAACGCCTGGCATTAGGCAGCAGCATGGTGCCAACAGGTTCACTATGCTGATCTGCTCCAGAGAGTCAGCAATCGGTGCAATGCATAGCTGAATGCATTCATTAGAAGGGGTGTCCACAAACTTTTGGACACTTAATGTAATTTAATAGGATTTGAATGAAACTGTTATTATTGCATGTACAGCTCTGTGGACGTGTAATTAATTACGTAACCATGTAATTAAGTCTGTAGTTTGTGTAATTGGTAGTGTGTGTGTGTGTGTGTGCGTGTGAGAGAGTGAGTGAGTGAGTGAGTGTCTTCCTCTCTGGCCTGATGAGTGTGTCTGGTCTGGGTTTTACTTTCGGACTGAGGCGCTCTGCCCTTTAACATCTATTTGTGATTCAGGTTGTAAACAGGTCGATGTTTCTACAAATTTCTCGTAAAAAGGGCTTGAACATTTACGGAAGGCCCTGTGTGTGTATATGTGTGTGTATGTGTGTGTGTCTGTGTGTGTGTGTGTGCATTGCGCAGGTCTATTTCGGAGGAATACAGTCATGCACAGGTTCACACTGCTCTGGCAGAACAGCCCGGGGATTAGTGAGGGAATGGAGAGAAGAGGAAGGAAGTGAGTGAGAGAGAGAGTGAGAGTGAGAGAGAGTGAGAGAGAGTGAGAGAGAGAGAGAGAGAGAGAGAGAGAGAGAGTTTCTAGAGGGCAGAGAGAGGTTGGGGGAAGGGTGTGCAGACCAGGATTTTTTTTTTGAATGCTTCTCATAAACAAAACAATCTGCAGCCAGAAGGTTTGAGAGGCCCACAGCGTGTGTTCAGCACTGCGCACACGAGTGTGTTCGTTTCTGTGTAAAAACAGGACAAATTTTTTTATTAAAACCAGAGAAAACACAGCGCTAACCACAGCACAGCACCGATACACGTTATTTATCATTTATACTGCTGTCATTTTACACTGATATACTGTTATTACTATTATAACATATAAGTACTTATGTATATATATATCTGCGAGACATACTATTATTGCATAAAGGTACTATATATAGCTTTAATACATAAGTGATATAGTATGATGACATTTACATATATGTAATGCATACAGCATACATTATTATTACACACATATATATATATTGTATATACATAAATAGCACACAGGTAGATGGTACTATTTATAGAGACATATATTAAACATATGCTAGTATCTATATGTAATAATACATTTAGAAATACATATTGAATATATTATTATTACATATGAGTACTTACATATGTATATATATATATATGCTTACATATATATTGCATTTGGATAGGATATATGGTTAGTGCTTGTAGATACATATATATATATATATATATATATATATATATATATATATATATATATAACATACAGGTAGATTGTTATGACATATAGACCAGTATATACAAATACATATATAAATAAATATATACATTATATATATATATATATATATATATATATATATATATATATACAAATATATTTATTTATATATGTATCTGGGATTTATTGCTGTTACATATAGATACTTACATATATTTAATTTATACTGGATCATATATTTATATGGATCTGTTTATATATTGTCATATATTGGATCTGTTTTCATGGAATATATCATTCTTACATATAGGTGCTTACATATTTTTTATATATATATGATTTGCGTATATATATATATAATTGCTCACACACACATATAGACATATATATATATATATATATATTTATTTATACACAAAATACATATTATATATATATATAATATATATAATACATTTGTGATTTATATATATAGTTTGTGTGTGTGCGTATGTGTATATGAAGGCCCGTGTGTGTGTGTGTGTGTGTGTGCATGTATGCGTGAGGGTGGGTTAATGACTTGGCTGATAAGAGCGCTCCCGTTCTTGGCTCAGTGTGTTGATTGTGTGACTGAGCAGCAGCTCGTCTGAACTATTCCAGGAATTTCCTTCAGTCTTCTCTTTTTTTCTTCCTTTCTTTTCTGTGAGGAGGACTTTGCTTGACTGTTGTTTTCCAGGCTGAGGTGGAGGTAGAGGAGTGTATGTACATGAGGGAGTGTGTGTGTGTGTGTGTTTGGGGAGGGGTTGGGTTAGAGTACGTTTGGGTCTGTAGGGGGTTGGAATGCTCGTGCTATGCTCTTGGGGCCAGGCTGAGGATTAGCCAGCCAGCGATTTGCCCGAATTCCTCCTGATATTGGGAGGCAGGAGAACGACTTTGTGGGCAGTGTCCCTCAGAAGCTTCCTGACGAGGTTTTAGTTTGGTTACAGTCTTGTTCTTCTGCTTTTGAGGTTTTGCCCATTTTGCTTCCATTGTAGCATCACTTAACATCACAAAGCCTTCAGGAGGTCTTCAGTGGATAGAGTGGGCTGCCTGCGGTATCCTCTGAAAGACAACACCACCTGGGCTAACACAACGGCACTGGAGCTGAACACACCCGGAGGAGAGCGCTAATGCTAATGCTAATACAGGAACATAAGCTAACAGACGCCTGGACACTGACTAGCATAGCGCTAAGTAAAGGGGGGAGAGGGAGGGCCATCCTACCCATACAGATGCTCTCTAGCACTCCTGCCACCTCCGAATGGTCCTTTGTGTGGCCTAAGCTTCTATATAAGCAATAAGGGTTCTAGATAGCACTCAGAAGGGTTCTTTTGACTATGTTCTTTGAAGGAACGTAGTAGAATAACTGAGCATAACCTTGTAATCGTTCAGCTAGATACACTAAATAGGCTGGATTACTTGGAAGTACTATCTGGACAAAAGTATTGGGACACCTATTGGAGAGCTTGTCTGTACTATCCTGAGAAGGCTTTCCACTAGATTTTGGAGAGGATTTGCTGTAAGGATTTGATTGCATTTAGCAACAAGAGCGCTAGAGAGGTCCGAATGTTGAATGATCAACACCCCACCTAACCCTAACCCAACTCCATCATTCCTGAGAACACTTGAGTTCTTCCACTGCTCCACGGCTCAATGCTGGGGGGCTTTACACCCCTCCATAGCCCTCACCTGGCATTAGGCAGCATGTTGATCCACTCCAGAGGGGACTAGACAAGCTGTGTGTGTGCCAGCAGCGGGTGCACCCTAAAGGAGCTGAATGCATTCATCAGAAGGGGTGTCCACAAACATTTGGACATATAGTGCGTCCAGCCTACTGTCCTTCGCAGTGAGGTATGCACTGCAGGGCTTAGTGGACGTGCTGCCTAAAAGGAACAAAGAGAGACAAGCTCTGCATTTGCACCTACGTCACCTCACCTGGACGTGTTTGTGCGATACGGTTGCCGCGGTAACCTGACACGACTCCGGCAGGTGGCGGGTGACCTGGGTGGTCCGCCTGCCTGAGGCTAACACACATCTGCGGGTAGTCGTTTTACTCCTACGAAACGCAGCACACGCCCCACACCTTTGTGAGCCCCACACCTGAGACACTTCGACAAGAACCAAGCTGTGATGTTCTAGACGAGTCAGGCCGGGTCAGAACATCTCCAGAACATCAGGCAGGTGTTGTGGGGTGTTCTCGGTATGCAGTGGTCAGACAGTACCTACCAAAAGTGCTCATGGCTTTCTGTCCTGATTCTTTATGTGCCTTGACTCTCTCTGCTCTGACTCCGTCGGCACTGACTCTGACACTCTCTGTCTGACTGATGTGTCCAGACTTTTTATGCCCTAATTTTCTGTCTGCCTTGACTTTATCTGCCCTAATTCTCTGCCCTGACCTCATGTGCTTTGACTCTCTCTACTCTGATTCTGTCTACCCTGACTCTCTGCTCTGACTCTGTCTGTCCTAACTCTCTGCCCTGATTCTGTCTGCTCTGACTCTGTCTGCTCTGACTCTCTGCTCTAACTCTGTCTGCCTTGACTCTCTGCTCTGACTCTGTTTACCCTGACTTTCTGCCCTGACTCTCTGCTCTGACTCTGTCTACCCTGACTCTGTCTGCCCTGACTCTGTCTACCCTGACTCTGTCTGCCTTGACTCTCTGCTCTGACTCTGTCTGCCCTGACTGTCTGCTCTGACTCTGTCTGCCCTGACTCTCTGCTCTGACTCTCTGCTCTGACTCTGTCTACCCTGACTCTGTCTGCCCTGACTCTGTCTGCCTTGACTCTCTGCCCTTATTCTGTCTACCCTGACTCTCTGCTCTGACTCTGTCTGCCTTGACTCTCTGCTCTGACTCTGTCTGCCCTAACTCTTTGCCCTGATTCTGTCTACCCTGACTCTGTCTGCTCTGATTCTGTCTGTCCTGACTCTCTGCTTTGATACTGTCTGCCCTGACTCTATCTGAAGGTACCCTTTTTGTTGTGTTATTACTCTGATCTCCTGTCTGATCGCCCCCCCCCCCCCCCCCCCCTGATTAAGGCTGAAGTCCATTTCATTTTGTTGTAGCGCGTAGCCTAGCCTCTGACCCCCTCTCTTTCTCAGCCACTCCTCTTAAGGACCCTTGTTTTGCATTTTGTGGCTTAATTGCCTCTAATGGCGCTTTTATCAGGAAGGTCAATTGGCGAAGGGCAGCTGAGCGCACATGCAGCCGTGCCTCTAGCCGGGGCTAATTGCTCTTCCCTCTCGGCGTGGCCACGAGCTCTTAAGAGTTTCTTAAAATAGTGGGCAGGTCAGATGTTTGGCTCGGGCCTCTGAACGTCTCCCTTTCTGTTATTTATGGGGAAGAAAATCAGGATTATTAATGGAAACATTTACAAAAACAAATAAAGGTTCAGATTTGCACACAGAGAGAAGCGGCTTGTCCAGTTATTTTTGGTCTGTTTGGACGTTTGTAGAGGAACCTTGGACTCTATGGACTATATGGACACTATATGGACAAAAGTATTGGGACACCTGCTCATTCAAGATTTTTTCCTGCTTTTGTTGGAGTAACTGTCTTTACTGTCCAGGGTAGAAGGCTTTCTACTAGATTTTGGAGCAGCATTGCTGTGAGGATTTGATTGCAAGAGCTTTAGTCATCATCCGCAACTCCCCTGCTCATCCCAAAAGTATCCATCATTCCAGAGAACACAGTTCCTCCACTGCTCCACAGCTCAATGCTGAAGGGCTTTACACCCCTCTACTAGCCCACGCCTGGCTTTAGGCAGCATGGTGCCAATAGGGTCATGCTGTTCATCTGCTCCAGAGAGTCCTATTCTATTGGCAGTACATCTCTACAAGCTGAGTGTGTGTATGTGTGCATTTGCACATCTGTGTCAGCAATGGGTGCAACTTACAGCAGCTGAATGCACTCATTAGAAAGGGTGTCCACAAACATGTGGACATATAGTGTATTTTATTTCACATGCATGTGTTTAAACTGACTGCCGTTAAATGGGCTTGTACCGAGTGCTAGCATGACGCGAACAGTACTGCAGATTTACCACCCAGCTTGTGTAAAGTCCAAAGCCGTGGAAGCGCGAGTGTGCCGAGACTGCGTAAGCATGTAAAAGCTTGCTGATCTCCCAGCAACTGGTGCTGCCCCATTCCCAGAAGACTACATGCCTGATAAAGGGCCTGGCTGAGCAGGGAGGATGGAGGGTATCATGGTTACGGGCTGAAGGCTCCGCCTGCGTGAACTGCTCTGAGGGATCTGCTGCTCAGGCCTCCTCAGGATTGGCGCCTTCGCTCTGGCTCCATCTGAAGCGAGGGGGTCGTCCAGAAATCAAATCTACACCCTTTTACTCAATTACTTGAGTCTAGTCAATCAGCCAAGACATGCGTAAACCTTCACATCAGATGCCGTCGCATTTTCTGAGCTTTTTTTTTTTCTGAACATTTGTAAGAAGGGCAGCTCTTATGGATGCTAGTACCAATATTAGGCAGAGTGCACATCCCTGACTCCCTTGGGGTTGGAGAAAGCTGGCTTGCGGCCTGCTATACACGGATCCCAGCTATACAGTGACAGAAACCACATCTTCCACAAGCAGCACTCCTGTCCCCTAAGTAGTGTGCTTAGCAGGCTAGATCGGGCTAGATAGCGAGGCTTAGCAGTGTTAGGCATGTTAGCCAAATAGCATAGCATAACATATGGATGCCCACAAGGGTCAGTGGTGGGACCAGGCGGGGTTAAACATGGGCCCCATCTGGTTTATCATCTGCACATAGATGCCTAGGCTGGACCCATGTGAGATTAGGGTGGGCTCTAACAATGGGCCCCCTTTGGAAGCCCAGCTGGCCCCAGTAACAACACATGTACCTAGACCCCACCTAGCCCATGCTCCTCCCATGTGAGTGTTAGGTGCATTAGCCTCGTAGCTCCAGCTCTAAAACTGAGGAAAACACCTTCGGACACCGACCATGACCATTCGGCTACATTTGCTGTGGGGATGAAAATTGTGGTTTTGCGTTTGGTTGAACTGCGGCTGTAGCTGAGCACTGACCTGCAGGGAATGCAGAGGGGACAGATAGCCCGGTTAGGCCATTTAAGGATGGAGGGAGGAGGAGGGAGGAGGAGGAGGGAGGGAGGAGGAATAGCGAGGAGGCAGCAGATGGAGAGAGAGAGGGTTTGTCGTTTGAAGTTTTTCAAGTTTTTTCCTCTTCACTCGGCTCCTCGTCGGTCCCTGAGGAGCAGCTGTCAGGAGCCATTACCCTCTGAGCCTATCAGCTTACAGCACAGCGGCACACTCATCGAACTGTTGACACTAATGGCTTTTGGGGCTTGTTCGCCAATCTGTTTGTTGATGTGTGTGTGAAAGAAAGAGAGCGAGTGTGTGTGTGTGTGTGTGTGTGTCTGTCTTGTGTTATGAGCTGTAAAGAAAGTACATTGACCATTGATCGAGGGGCTAATCTGCTCCCTGCAGAAGAAAACAGCCTGGCCAGCTCAGACTGGTTAAGCTGGTTAAGGTGGTTGGCTGGTCTACCAGTGTGACCAACATGACCAAGGTAGTCCAAGGTAGGAACCAGCTTCAGCAGCACTGCCAAGCTGCACCAGAATGACCAGTTTGACGGTCAGCTAATGCAGCAAACTCAAATAAAAGCATGCGCTATGCTGGTCAGGAGCTAAGCTGGTCCACCAGTATGACCAGTCCCCCTTTACTCTTCTGAGAAGGCTTTATGCTAGAGGCTGGAACATTGCTGTGAGGAGGATTAGGTTGCATCCAGCTTGAATGTTGAATGCTTAGTTGGAACTCTCTCACTTCAAATACCCCACAGCCCAATGGGGTGCCATGAGATGAGGTGTCCATAAACTTTTGGAAAATGATTTGTATTCCATTATATTTTGGACGGAACAGAAGAGAGGCTGGAATCTGTCCGAATGTAACTCGTTAACTGTGTAATTAGTTGTGTGATTTCTTGTGTTTCAGTACTTTAGCAGTACAACAGTAATAACTCTGGAGGTTGTGACTCGACCCCTCCTCTTTATATGGCTGTATGATTATCGCTGCGGCCCATGAGGCTTTGCAGCATCTCTATCTGTCAGCCTCCTCCGGTCAATCATTATGAAGTCGCCATGGGAACCGTCGCCAAGAGCCATCCTCTCATACAACCTCAGGCTGGAGTCAAGACCTATACTCCCTCTCTCTCTCCTCTATTTCTCTCTCTCTCTCTATGTTTTCTTTTCTCTCTCTCTCTCTCTCTCTCTCTCTCTCTCTCTCTCTCACTGTATGTCTCTCTCTCATTCTCTTATGTCTTTTCCTTTCTCTCTCTCTCTCTCTCTCTCTCTCTCACTGTAATGTCTCTCTCTCATTCTCTTATGTCTTTTCCTTTCTCTCTCTCTCTCTCTCTCTCTCACTGTATGTCTCTCTCTCATTCTCTTATGTCTTTTCCTTTCTCTCTCTCTCTCTCTCTATGTTTTCTTTTTTTCTCTCTCTCTCTCTCTCACTGTATGTCTCTCTCTCATTCTCTTATGTCTTTTCCTTTCTCTCTCTCTCTCTCTCTCTCTCTCTCTCTCTCTCTCTCTCTCTCCCTCTCACTCTCTCTCACTGTATGTCTCTCTCTCATTCTCTTATGTCTTTTCCTTTCTCTCTCTCTCTCTCTCTCTCTCTCTCTCTCACTGTATGTCTCTCTCTCATTCTCTTATGTCTTTTCCTCTCTCTCTCTCTCTCTCTCTCACTGTATGTCTCTCTCTCATTCTCTTATGTCTTTTCCTTTCTCTCTCTCTCTCTCTCTCTCTCACTGTATGTCTCTCTCTCATTCTCTTATGTCTTTTCCTTTCTCTCTCTCTCTCTCTCTCACTGTATGTCTCTCTCTCATTCTCTTATGTCTTTTACTTTCTCTCTCTCTCTCTCTCTCACTGTATGTCTCTCTCTCATTCTCTTATGTCTTTTCCTTTCTCTCTCTCTCTCTCTCTCTCTCTCACTGTATGTCTCTCTCTCATTCTCTTATGTCTTTTCCTTTCTCTCTCTCTCTCTCTCTCCCTCTCGCTCTCTCTCTCTCTCTCTCTCTCTCTCACTGTATGTCTCTCTCTCATTCTCTTATGTCTTTTCCTTTCTCTCTCTCTCTCTCCCTCTCGCTCTCTCTCACTGTATGTCTCTCTCTCATTCTCTTATGTCTTTTCCTTTCTCTCTCTCTCTCTCCCTCTCGCTCTCTCTCACTGTATGTCTCTCTCTCATTCTCATGTCTTTTCCTCTCTCTCTCTAGCTTTCTCTCTCTCTCTCCCCTTTCTCTCTCTCACTGTATGTCTCTCTCTCATTCTCTTATGTCTTTTCCTTTCTCTCTCTCTCTCTCTCTCTCTCTCTCTCTCTCTCTCTCTCTCTCACTGTATGTCTCTCTCTCATTCTCTTATGTCTTTTCCTTTCTCTCTCTCTCTCTCTCTCTCTCTCTCTCTCTCTCTCTCTCTCTCTCACTGTATGTCTCTCTCTCATTCTCTTATGTCTTTTCCTTTCTCTCTCTCTCTCTCTCTCTCTCTCTCTCTCACTGTATGTCTCTCTCTCATTCTCTTATGTCTTTTCCTTTCTCTCTCTCTCTCTCTCTCTCTCTCTCCCTCTCGCTCTCTCTCTCTCTCTCTCTCTCTCTCTCTCTCTCTCTCTCACTGTATGTCTCTCTCTCATTCTCTTATGTCTTTTCCTTTCTCTCTCTCTCTCTCTCTCCCTCTCTCTCTCTCTCTCTCTCTCTCTCTCTCTCTCTCACTGTATGTCTCTCTCTCATTCTCTTATGTCTTTTCCTTTCTCTCTCTCTCTCTCTCTCCCTCTCGCTCTCTCTCTCTCTCTCTCTCTCTCTCTCTCTCACTGTATGTCTCTCTCTCATTCTCTTATGTCTTTTCCTTTCTCTCTCTCTCTCTCTCTCCCTCTCTCTCTCTCTCTCTCTCTCTCTCTCTCTCACTGTATGTCTCTCTCTCATTCTCTTATGTCTTTTCCTTTCTCTCTCTCTCTCTCTCTCCCTCTCGCTCTCTCTCTCTCTCTCCCTCTCGCTCTCTCTCACTGTATGTCTCTCTCTCATTCTCTTATGTCTTTTCCTTTCTCTCTCTCTCTCTCTCTCCCTCTCGCTCTCTCTCTCTCTCTCTCTCTCTCTCTCTCTCTCACTGTATGTCTCTCTCTCATTCTCTTATGTCTTTTCCTTTCTCTCTCTCTCTCTCCCTCTCGCTCTCTCTCACTGTATGTCTCTCTCTCATTCTCATGTCTTTTCCTCTCTCTCTCTATCTTTCTCTCTCTCTCTCCCCTTTCTCTCTCTCTGTGTATGTCTCTCTTTCATTCTCGTATGTCTTTTCCTTTCTCTCTCCCTCTCTCTCTCCTCTATTTCTCCCTCTCTCACACTGTATGTCTCTCTCTCATTCTCTTATGTCTTTTTCCCTCTCTCTCTCTCTCTCTCTCTGCTCTCCCTTATTTCTCTTTCTGTATGTCTCTCTTTCTCTTATGTCTTTTCCTCTCTCGTTCGCTCCCCCCCCCCCCCCCTCTCTCTCTCTCTCTCTCTCTGTATTATGTGATGCTCGTTTAACCCCTGGGCTGTGGCTCTTTAGCTGCTGTCACATGTGCTGATGGCGTCAGAGTAAAGGTCTTTGTTTCCAGGCAGATGGCACTCATCCGCCGGCTCTGTGGAGATAGACGAGTGTGGTCCCTCGCTCCGCCGCTGACCCCCACCACGCGCAAAGTAAACGTGTGAATAAGCAAACCGATAACACCTGTCCTGCGAGCGATAGACGGACAGTTTGACCATTAAGCGGCTGACCTGTTCTCTGGACTGGGGAATGTATTATAATAATAATAATAAGTTAATTATACTTTTCATTTGCTCTGTTATTAAAATGTAAACATAATTGAAATAATTAAGTAATTATTTACGTCTATATTTACATTCAGCACTTCAGTTCATGTTTATTTTCTGTGTACAAAAAGCCACTAGTCATAAACCAGCTGATATTTACTTTCATTATGCCTCTGTTATCACCAGCAGCTAAGCTTCTAAGGGTTAATCGGCATTACGTTATCTTGTTTTTAACAGTCTTACAGAGCTCTTAGTGCCCGCTTTATTTACTCTGGCAAAACAAGCTTTTGTTTGTAAGGAAACTTATCTTTCAGATTGCTCTGTGAGCCAGAAAGAGTGTTAAGAGTGAAGTTTAGCCTCCCATCAAAAGAAGCAGAGGTGGTAGATTTATATAATTAGATTTATATAATTAAAACTATCAAAATAATCCAAATCCATGCTTGGTCAATAAGTCAAGTCAAGTCAAGTCAGATTTATTTGTATAGCACTTTTTACAACTGTTGTCGTCTCAAAGCAGCTTTACATAATTAGTAATTAATATAAGACAGAGACAAAAAGAAGAAAGAAGAAATAACGTAAGACATGAAGGATCAAAGACCCCCAGTGAGCATATAAGTGGTTTATTCAGGGATGGAGAATAACATCAAAAAAATCAACATAAAAATCTAAATTAACTGTTTAATCATATTACAAATGAGGGGATTTGTGCAATGTCTTTTGGCTAGCAAACAACCTTCTCTCTAGGTAGCTAGGCTAAAGAAAAAATTTACAATAGCCAGCTGAAATAACCTCAGCTAACTTAATCGTAGTTAGCTAGGCTAAAGAAACGCTAGAATTTTAGTCAGTCAACTTAACCTTAATTATCTATCTTAACAACAACTTAAGACAGACACCAAACGTATCTTTAGTTGACTTAGCTAAAGAAAACTACGCTAAAAAACTAGCTAACCTAACCTGGTATGATTCGGTATGACTTTAGCAAGCTAGTTTAACCTTAGCTAGGCTAAAGAAATCCTATGGCAGCCAGCTAATTGATCTTACAGCTGATCTTACTTAACTAGGCTAATAAACACCTGTCAGCCAGCTAACTTTACCTCAGTTAGCTACTTAAAAGATTCTACCCCTACCCATACCTCTAACCCTGTAACCTTAACTAGACTAAAGAAGGCCTATAGCATTAGCCACCTAACCTAACCTTAGTTAACTAAGCTAAAGAAAATCTAGCTAACTTTAGCCAACTAACTTTAACCTCAGTTAGCTACTTAAAAACCCCGTAACTCCAACAGCTAACCTTAGCTGGGCCAAAGAAGACATATACCATTAGCCACATAAGCTAACCTTACTTAACTAGGCTAATAGAAACCTGTCAGCCAGCTAAGTTTACCTCAGTTAGCTACTTAAAAACCCCATAACTCTAACCGCTGACCTTAGCTACGCCAAAGAAAACATACACTATTAGCCACCTAACCTTAATTAAATAGGTTAAAGAACACGGTATGACACTAGCTAACTAACTACTTAGCTAGGCTAAAGAAAACCTATGACAGACAGCTATCTTGACTTTATTTAACTAGGCTAATGAAAGTCTGTCAGACTGCTAAGTTTACCTCAGTTAACTAGTTCTAACTAGTTAACCTTTGCTAGACCAAAGAATACATGTACCATTAGCCACCTGAGCTAACTTTACTTAACTATGCTAACAGAAACCTGTCAGACTGCTAAGTTTACCTCAGTTAACTATAACTCTAACTAGCTAACCTTAGCTAGACCAAAAAAGACCTATACCATTAGCCACCTAAGCTAACTTTACTTAACTAGTCTGATAGAAACCTGTTAGACTGCTAAGTTTACCTCAGTTAGCTACTAAGCTAACCTACCTAAGCTAACTTTACTTAACTAGTCTGATAGAAACCTGTCAGACTGCTAAGTTTACCTCAGTTAGCTACTAAGCTAACCTACCTAAGCTAACTTTACTTAAGTAGTCTGATAGAAACCTGTCAGACTGCTAAGTTTACCTCAGTTAACTATAACTCTAACTAGCTAACCTTAGCTAGACCAAAAAAGACCTATACCATTAGCCACCTAAGCTAAATTTACTTAACTAGTCTGATAGAAACCTGTCAGACTGCTAAGTTTACTTCAGTTAGCTACTGAGGTAAAACCCCTAACACTCCAACCGCTAACCTTAGCTAGACCAAAGAAGACATGTACCATTAGCCACCTAAGCTAACTTTACTTAACTACGCTAACAGAAACCTGTCAGACTGCTAAGTTTACCTCAGTTAGCTACTGAGGTAAAACCCCTAACACTCCAACCGCTAACCTTAGCTAGACCAAAGAATACATGTACCATTAGCCACCTGAGCTAACTTTACTTAACTATGCTAATAGAAACCTGTCAGACTGCTAAGTTTACCTCAGTTAGCTACTGAGGTAAAACCCCTAACACTCCAACCGCTAACCTTAGCTAGACCAAAGAATACATGTACCATTAGCCACCTGAGCTAACTTTACTTAACTATGCTAATAGAAACCTGTCAGACTGCTAAGTTTACCTCAGTTAACTATAACTCTAACTAGCTAACCTTAGCTAGACCAAAAAAGACCTATACCATTAGCCACCTAAGCTAACTTTACTTAACTATGCTAATAGAAACCTGTCAGACTGCTAAGTTTACCTCAGTTAACTATAATTCTAACTAGTTAACCTTAGCTAGACCAAAAAAGACCTATACCATTAGCCACCTAAGCTAACTTTACTTAACTAGTCTGATAGAAACCTGTCAGACTGCTAAGTTTACCTCAGTTAGCTACTAAGCTAACCTACCTAAGCTAACTTTACTTAACTAGTCTGATAGAAACCTGTCAGACTGCTAAGTTTACCTCAGTTAGCTACTAAGCTAACCTACCTAAGCTAACTTTACTTAACTAGTCTGATAGAAACCTGTCAGACTGCTAAGTTTACCTCAGTTAGCTACTAAGCTAACCTACCTAAGCTAACTTTACTTAACTATGCTAATAGAAACCTGTCAGACTGCTAAGTTTACCTCAGTTAACTATAATTCTAACTAGCTAACTTTACTATGCTAATAGAAACCTGTCAGTTAGTTCCTGAGGTAAAACCCCTAAAACTCCAACCGCTAACCTTAGCTAGACCAAAGAAGACATTTACCATTAGTCACTAAGCTAACCTTACTACTTTAAAAACCTGTGTAATTCAGCTTTAAAAAAATAAACAGCTAACGTAGCGTAGCGTAGCGTAGCTATTGAAGACCCACAGCGCTAGTAACCTAACCTTAGTTAACTAGGCTGAGGAAAACCAGTCAGCCAGTGTTTAAAACATATTTTTTAGTTTAATTTGACATATAAATATTATGAAATATTACAAAATGAATATTATTATTATTATTATTTTTCAGCAACAGCAGCAGGTGTGTGTGTGTGTGTGTGTGTGTGTGTGTGTGTGTGTGTCCTATTTATTATTCTTTCTAGTCATGTTGTTACATAGTCTCTCTCTCTCTCTCTCTCTCTCTCTCAGTTCAGTTGAAGCTTTACTGACTGTATGACTGTACTGAGTACAATATTGCCAAATAATAAAATAAATCTCTTAATAGATGTAATAATAACAATAACAATTATAATCATTATTATTATTATTATAATTAATAGCATAGCTATATATATACACTTACCAAGCAATTAATTATAAACACCTGTACACCTGTACACCTTTACTGAACTTCAGTCAGCACCCCAAAACATCAATCAGTGATAGTTTAATGCGGTCCTCAGCTTCAGGTACTTCTCAACGCAGCCGGATTGTGTGTGTGGCCGTCCGAGGGGCAGATCTGAGTGTAATGTGATTAAAAGGCAGCGTCGGTGGGCGCGGGTGCGGGCAGGAAGTGCAGGCCGGGCTGTTTTCAGCGTGTTTAGACTGCTTCTGTTTGTGCTGTAGCTGCTGCTGCTGCTGGAGCTCTGTGCCAGACTCCATAGGGGTTAGTGATGGGCTGATAAGAGTGATTGATTCAGGAAGTCGGAGCGGCCCGCTGCTTTCTGCTGAAGCAGGAGGGAGGGTGGCATCCGCTGGCATGGAAGCCCCCACACTTTTCTTTCTTCCTTTTCTTTCTTTTGTTCGGCTGGTCAGTTTAGAGACGCTCTCAAAACGAAACGTTTCCAGAAAGGAAGGTTTGATGCCATAGATAAACACCTTTTGGTTCTCTGAAAAGTCAGTGTTATACAAGTTTTACAGGTAGACACTCCAACTGACTCTATGTTTATTTAGGTTTATTCCAAAGTTATACAGAGTTAATTACAGGTAGACACTCTCACTGACCACTGACTTCTTTGGTTTATTTGGGTTTACTCTAATGTTATATAGAGTTAATTACAGGTATTTGGGTTTATTTCAGTGTTATGTAGAGTTAATTACAGGTAGACACTCTCACTGACCACTGACTTTATGTTTAATAGAGTTTATTCTAATGTTATATAGAGTTAATTACAGGTAGACACACTCGCTTTGATCACTGACTTTATGTTTAATAGAGTTTATTCTAATGTTATATAGAGTTAATTACAGGTAGACACTCTCACTAACCACTGACTTTATGTTTATTTGGGTTTATTCTAATGTTATATAGAGTTAATTACAGGTAGACACTCGCTTTGACCACTGACTATGTTTAATAGAGTTTATTCTAATGTTATATAGAGTTAATTACAGGTAGATACTCGCTTTGATCACTGACTTTATGTTTAATAGAGTTTATTCTAATGTTATATAGAGTTAATTACAGGTAGATACTCGCTTTGATCACTGACTTTATGTTTAATAGAGTTTATTCTAATGTTATATAGAGTTAAATGCAGGTAGACACTCACTTTCACCACTGACTTTATGTTTATTTGGGTTTATTCTAATGTTATATAGAGTTAATTACAGGTAGACACTCTCACTGACCACTGACTTTATGTTTAATAGAGTTTATTCTAATGTTATTTAGAGTTAATTACAGGTAGACACTCTTACTAACCACTGACTTTATGTTTATGTGGGTTCATTCCGATGTTTTGCTGGTAGAAACACTCCCTGCTGAGATAGATCTGCAGGTGGTTGGGTGATGTTCATCACATGGAACTATAGTGAGCCGTGTCCTACAGTTTATGATGGTCTAATTGCGTAATTAAGTAATTACGTTTAAATGACAATGTGATGTAGGTTGGATGTATAGCAACAGAACAATAATAACTGAGAGCTAAAGTGGATGCCGGTTTACCACATACTGAGTTTTGCAGTAATTGGCCTATTGAAAGGTCCAGTCAGGTGGGGTTCTGATTGTTAGGCAGATGTTACGTCCATGAGGCTCAGTTTAGAAACAATAGATGGATTTAGTGCAGCTAGCCTTAGGCTGGGTTCAAAACCCTGCAGTCCTGCTTTCAGAAGCCTCTTCTTTCTCATGAAAATGACCCTTTATCCCTCATTCTGTCATTAACTACCCCCTCAGCAAGTCGCACGAAGCTTTCTGTCCGCTTTTTGTCCAAATGTTTGTGGACACCCCTTCTAATGAACTCATTCAACTGCTTTAAGTTGCACCCATTGCTGACATAGACAGACAAATGCGCATACACACACATACAGCTTGTCTTGCCCCTGTAGAGAAGAAGTACTGCCAATAGAATAGGACTTTCTGGAGCAGATAAACATCATGAACCTATTGGCTCCATGCTACCTAATGCCAGGCGTGGGCTATAGGAGGGGTATAAAGCCCCCCAGCAGCATTGAGCTGTGGCGCAGTGGAAGAACTGTGTTCTCTGGAATGATGGTGGTGGAGCTCCATCCAGTACTTTTGGGATGAGATGGGGAGTTGGGGATGATGAGGTGGGGTGGTGATCATCATCCAACATCCTGACTTCACCAACGCTAAATGCAATCAAACCCTCACAGTCAAAATCTAGTAGAAAGTCTTCTTCTCTGGACAGTAGAGACAGTTACTCCAACAAAAGCTGGATCAACTCTTTTTTTTAATACCATTGATTTCAGAAGAAACAGTGCACAAGCAGCTGTCCCAATACTTTTGTCCAAATGTGGTTTAATTTGTTTTGTACTAATTTAAAGGTTCTTCTATGACATAGACGGTTCTTTACGGAACCGAAAGTGGTTCTTCTACGGCATCGCTCAAAGAATCATTTCAAACACCTTTACTTTTAATGGTGTACAGTACGAGCCTGAACGGGCCAGTGTCTGGGGTCGTAATGTTGTGGAATCTGCCTCAGTCCACTGTTTCAGGGGTTTATTGGTCAGTCTGTTGACTTTCTGTATCCCGGCCCTTTCAGACCGAGTTAATCTCACTCATAATCTCTGTTTGCGATCTTCGGACACAAAGAGGATTAAGGCGGGCCGCTGAGGAAAAGCTCTAAAATATGTCCCTCTGGCCCAGTTCAGCAGTTTGGGAGGATTAAAAAGTGTTGATAAACTCTGGGCGGGGACGCGCCGGACTAGGGTTTGGGAAAAGTCGTGCCTTATTCCCTAAACAGGACTGTCTCAGACCTGCTGACTTGCTTACTCACTGTCTGTGTGTTTGCTTAACTCCACCGAACTACAGGACTCGCGGCGTCTGTGTTAATCTAATCACGGTATTGGTTATTTCTGATGGTTACACATTAACCCAGCATGAGAACCTGGCAAGGAGAGTGTTACGATCTACAGAACAATACACACACACACACAACACAACAGAATTGTATTAAAAAAGTTATTAATCATTAAACCTGTAAATAATTACAATAACTGCAATAAATGATTAAGTATCTATAATAAATGATGCAGTAATTATCAGAAATGATTTAGTATCTACTGTTAATTCATCCCTATCCTCACTAAATGGACAAAAGTATTGGGACACCCACTCATTTATTGTTTCTTCTGAAATCGAGGGTATTTATTTTTTTTTAAAAGAGTTTCTCCGGCTTTTGTTGGAGGGAGGAAGGCTTTCTAAAAGATTCTGGAGGAGCATTGCTGTGAGGATTTGTTTGCATTCAGCAACAAGTGCGTCAGACAAGGTCAGAATGTTGGAAGATGAACGCCACCCCACCTTATCATTCGTCAACTTATTATTAAGTATTGGATTGAATGGAGCACTGCTCCACAGCTCCATATTGGGGGGGTGGGGGGGCTATATACCCCTCTACTAGCCCACCCCTGGCATTAGGCATAATGGAACCAATAGGTTCATCATGTTTATCTGCTCCAGATAGTCCTATTGTATTGGCAGTACTTCTGCTCTACAGTGACTGGACAAGCTCTGTGCGTGTCAGCAAAGTGTGCGACATAAAGTGGCTGAATGCATTCATTAGAAAAAACTATGAATCAGCAGGTGTCCCAATACTTTTGTCCAAACTGTGTACACAGCTAAACAGCTAAAAGACAGGGAACAGTTTCCAGAATCCTGAAGGAACCCTGACTTACACGTTCCTCTCCTACAGGTCACCTATGGGGTTCGTCTGACTGCTCTTCTGAGTCCGAGTCTGAGCTCTGGCTGCCTCCCAGCTGGAGTGTCTGAAAGCTGATTAGAGCACAGGTCAGGGCTTAAGGGGCTTATAGCAGGTAGAGCAGGCATCTTACACTCAAATCCCCCAAAGAAGCTCATCTTGTTACAGCTGCTCTTCTTAGGCGTCGCTGGAAGACACTGTTCAGAGACAACCTTAGAAGGACAAATTTCAGGTTGGAAGAGCACATAGGTAGGAAGCCAGTAACCCCTTAAAGGGCCCTTATTCTACGGCCCACGTTCCATATGAGCATACATATATACCATATACCTATCAACGGACATGAGGCATGAATACCTGAATTCGGGTCGACTCGGGACCCTAGAACCTGTACTGATGGAAGAATGGTGTAGTCTGGTGTCGGTGCTGAACATTGATATGTCAGCATTAAAGGCTGTTAGATATCAGATACGGTTGCAGTTGCGCTGCAGGAGCGTTTTATCTCCGAGGCAGGAACATTAATAGAGTGATGGAGTGATTATTCGTGACTGGAGTGCTTGCCTTGCATGAAACGTCAAGTGCTGTCAAAAAAAAAGCTGCACATAATACCCAGTGATGTTGAGTGTAATTGACTTTGATTGATTAGAGGCCTGACTTCTCCTAAATCTGCGGCTCATTAAGAAGATGACCCGTCTGTGATTAGCCCCCGCAGCGCTGCAGGACACATTTCCTCTATTGATTTTGCTGATGCTTCCATTTTTACTGCGGAGAGAATATTTAGATGAGAGGAGGCTTCTGGAAATGCACCAAGGCCCGTTCGTCAGCGCATGTTTGTGAAGTTTGCGTCGGTTGATTTTAGATCGAGTCGATCTGTAAAATCCGCTGCAGTCCAGAAGCATCTGAGAGTACATTTAGATTCTTTTAGATGATCTCAGAACAGGATTCAAAAGTTCAGATTCAAAGATTCAAGACCAGATAGTGTCAAAACATTAAACATAATCATCAGATAAAGCATATCTGATGATTAAAAAAATAAAAAGACCAAAACATAAAGATTCAGACAATTCAGTATGATCCAAAAACAAAGATTCAGAAGATGTAGCATGATCCAAATAAAGATTTAGAGGAATCAAAATGATCCAAATAAAGATTCACAATATTTAACATTATCCAAACAAAGATTTACAAGATTCAGTATAATATAAAAAACAAGATTCGGAAGATTCAGCTTCATCCAAATAAAGACTTAAAAGATTCATCATGATTCAAATAAAAACGCAAAAGATTCAAAATTATCCAAATAAAACATGAATTAAACATGATCCAAACAAAGTATCCAATATCATTAAAAAGCAAAGATTAAAAAAAAATCATTTGACAGAAAAATAAAGATATATACAATTCAGTGTTACAAAAACCAAGATTTCAAAGGTTCAACATGATCCACATAAAGATTCACAATATTCAACAGGATTCAAACAAAGATTCAACATTATCCAAATAAAGATTTTAAAGATTCAACATGATCCAAACAAAGATTCAGCATGATTCAAATAAAGATTAAAACGATTCAATATAATTAAAAAAACAAGATTCAAAAGGTTCAACATGATTCAAATAAATATTTAAAAGATTAAAAAGATTCACAATATTCAGTATAAAAAATATAGATTTAGACAATGATGCAAAAACCAAGATTCAAAAGATTCAGCATGATCCATATACAGATTTTAAAGATTCAACATAGTCCAAACAAAGATTCAGCATGATTCAAATAAAGATTCAAAAGATTCAATATAATGTAAAAAACAAGATTCAAAAGGTTCAACATGATTCAAATAAATATTTAAAAGATTCAAAAGATTCACAATATTCAGTATAAAAAATAAAGATTCAGACAATTCACTATGATGCAAAAACCAAGATTCAAAAGATTCAATATGATCCAAACAAAGATTCAACATAATCCACATTTATACAATATTTTAAAAAATTCTATATAATTAAAAAATAAAGATTCAAAAGATTCAACATGAATCTGATTGTTTCACTGAATATTTACACAGTATACAGCACGCTTTAGTCAGTACTGTTCCTTCAGAACTGTAGGCGGCTGTAGCCCATCTATAACGTTTACCTCCTGTCCTGTATTTTCACAGAGTGCCGCAGCAGCTCCAAGCCCAGTGCTGGGGAACATGCCCCCCGGAGATGGGATGCCAGGGGGACCCATGCCTCCAGGCTTCTTCCAGGTAGGCCTCAGTCTTATTCCTTCACTTTCTGAACCTTTAATGTGACTTCCTCAAATGTAGCCGATCAGCAAAGTCATGTTTGGTGTCTGAAGTTTTGTTGCTGTAGTTTTTTGAAGCTATGACAGGGTCATGGGCACCTAAGGTTTATTGATGCTCATGGGGGCCCCACCTCACAACGTACTTCTGCTGCTATTGTCTCGGTGCCAGAAACCACAGCAGGACACCTTCAGAGGTCTTGTGGAGTCTATGCCTAAAATGGTTCAGATCTGTTGTGGAGGCACAAGGGGGACCTACTCAATAGTAATGTTGTGGCCGATTGGTGGAGACTTGCTTATGTGGTGTCTGACCATGTGTGTGATCCTGTGTGGACCAACTCAGAAGGTTGGTGGTATATCTGGGTGAATAACTCACAGTTGGTCAGTGACAGAGCAGCTTATTTTAAGTGATATTCAAAATAACCTAACTGACTGAACCCAAACCTCAACAGTGTGCGTTAGGCTGAGCCCATTAGACCCGGTAGGGCACTATAAAAGCTGTATGTCTTTTTGGCCACTGGATACCAGAGAAACCCTGGCTATCACAGAAACCCTGGATACCACAGAAGTCCTAGATACCACAGAAACCCAGGATACCACAAAAGTCCTAGATACCACAGAAACCCTGGATACCATAGAAGCCTTGGCTATCACAAAAACCATTGATGCCACAGAAGCCCTGGATACCACAGAAACCCTGGATACCACAGAAACCCTGGACTCCGCAGAAGCTCTGACTATCACAGAAACCCTGGATACCATAGAAGCCTTGGCTATCACAGAAACCCTGGATACCATAGAAGCCTTGGCTATCACAAAAACCATTGATGCCACAGAAGCCCTGGATACCACAGAAACCCTGGACTCCGCAGAAGCTCTGACTATCACAGAAACCCTGGATACCATAGAAGCCTTGGCTATCACAAAAACCCTGGATACCACAAATGCCCTGGACACCACAGAAACCTTCGCCATTAGAAAAATCCTGGCTATGACAGAAACCCTGGATACCATAGAAGCCTTGGCTATCACAAAAACCCTGGATACCACAAATGCCCTGGACACCACAGAAACCTTCGCCATTAGAAAAATCCTGGCTATGACAGAAACCCTGGATACCACAGAAGCCTTGGCTATCACAAAACCCTGGACACCACAGAAATCCTGGATACCACAGAAACCCTGGATACCACAGAAGTCCTAGATACCACAGAAACCCTGGATATCACAGAAACCCTGGATACCACAGAAACCCTGGATACCACAGAAGTCCTAGATACCACAGAAACCCTGGATACCACAGAAACCCTGGATATCACAGAAACCCTGGCCATCGGAGAAACCCTGGAAAACACAGAAGCCCTGGATACCACAGAAACCCTGGTAACAACGGTTTGTTTAGTGATTGGTCCTTTCAACCACAGCCACATCAGGATCATCTGTGGATATTTAGGAAGGCTCACTTTACTGAAGTTGACCTAATTTTACGGGATTTGTACAGTAAAAGCTCTCAGAATTGGGACGAACTCCCTGTTTTATCAGTGTGCTGTTGGCACTGTCCACTCAGAAGGAGTTCCTTCACACTTGCACTCCAGTATTCCCAGGATTATTTAAGGGTAATTCAGCAGGACTGGGTTCCATGTGAATGCTGGAATCCTGGAGAAAGTTGACCGTTCAACTTCAGACACCGAAGGTGTCTCGGCTGATCGGCTACATTTGGCCGGGTGGGGTGGTGGTGGGGGTGTAAATGAGATTTTTGGCCAAACTTTCCCTCGAACCTTTCTCTATCAGCTTTCAGTCCCAGAGAGTCAAACACCAGGCCAAAATCACACACACACATGCACTCCCACTCACACACACACACACAAACACACACGTGCCATCAGTTTTGAGATGGCGCACACAGAGGGGCCATTATGCCTCTGACTGTGGTTATCTGCCAAGCCCAGCGTCTGCTGGGATTCAGCTTGATTACGACCATTAGCCGCTAATGGCAGCCACTCTAGCTTCACAAAGTAGGGCTACTTTTACTGCGCTGACCGTAAGAGCAAACCGGAGTGGTCACACACAGGTTGCGCAGAAGCGTTTCTGTTAACCGCCCGCTCGTAACGTCATTTAAACCACCCTCCTCCTTTACCATTATATGAACCACCTCATGGAAAGGGCCACCTTCTATATACCCAGTATATCAGCTGACCATACAGCAGCACTGTGTAGATCTATAAGTCCAGACTGTGTCCATCTGTTTCTCTGCAGACTCTGTTATCAGCCTCCTCCTTTCACCCTGTTTGTTCTTCAATGCTCAGGACCCCTCAGGACGGACCACCACAGAGCAGACTGTAGTATTGGGGCGGTGGGTCAGTCATTCTCAGCACTGCAGCATTGACACTGACTGACTGACCAGGTGGCGGCTCTGGTGGTACGAGTGGATCAGACACAGCAGTGCTGCTGCTGGAGTGCTTAAACACTGTGTCTGTCTGTCCACTCACTGTCCACTCACTATTAGACACTCCCACCTAGGTGGTCCAGCCTGTAGATGAAGGTAAAGTCAGAGACAGGAGCTCTCTGATCTGCTGCTGCACAGTTTGCATTGGTCATCCTCTAGTAGCCCTTAATCAGTGACCACAGGACACAGCTGGATATTGCTGGTTGGTGGACTATTCTCAGTCCAGCAGCACTGCTGTGTCTGATCCACTCGTACCACCAGCGCAACACACACTACTAACACACTCTCCACCACCAGGTCAGTCAGCGTCACTGCAGTGCTGAGAATGACTGACCCACCACTCAAATACTACAGTCTGCTCTGTGGTGGTCCGTCCTGTGGGGTCCTGAGCATTGCTAGCATTCTGAGAAAGCGTCCTGATCTTCCAGGGCCTGATAATGAAGTTACATACACACACACACACACACACACACACACACACACACTATAGCCTATAAGTTTCTCTCAAGCACGACTAAGCAAGAGCCATTTTCCCAGTGCAGAGCCATGCAACAGTGGACACGGTGCAACAAGGCCAGTTTGGACGGCCCTGCTGGACTCTCCTGAAACACGACTGACCTCTAGTGGTTACTTTTGTCATAATTTATCAGCCATAACATTAAAACCTAAGCATCCACGAGACTTACAAGATACACTATCTGGACAAAAGTATTGGGACACCTGCTCATTCACAGTTTTTTCCAGAAATCAAGGGAATTAAAAAGAGTCTCTACTGTCCAGGAAAGAAGGCTTTCTACTAGAGTTTGGAGGAGGAGCATTGCTGTGAGGTTTTGATTGCATTCAGCGACAAGAGCGTTAGTGAGGTCAGGATGTTGGATGATATTTAGTACAGTGGTGAGAGCGCAGGCTGATAACCCCGTGCTCAGACTGTGTAAGCTGCAGGCCTCAGCCTCACTGAAGCACTAATACAGCTTTGCTTTGCTTTTTCCTTCCTGCTTTGTTTGTTTCTGCCCCCGCTCCTCCATAACACCCCTGCCCTTCCCCCTGCGGCCCCTGCAGGGTCCCACTGGCTCCCAGCCGTCCCCTCATCCTCCACTTAACGCTAACATGATGGGAGCTCACGGACAGGTAACGACAAACAGACACACACACACAAACACACACACACACACACCAGGGTCTCCATTGAGCTAAAACTCCTTCCTGCATGTGCTTCTGAAGCTTCTGCACGGACTGCTTTAGGATCTCCTAAAAGAGATAACAGCTCAGTCCGAACAGCTAATGTTGCTAACAGTACATTACAATAACAAATAAACAAATAAACTAGGAATTCACTATGAATTACTTATTCACGATTATTAATTTTTTCAGTATCTGCTATTAATTATTTTGATCCACTATGAATCGTGTGAGGTTCACTATACATTAAAAAAATGCATACTATGAATTATTCTGTATGAAAATGAATTATTCAGTATCAATGATGAATTATTCCATAACCACTGTGAATTATTTATCAAATACAATTAATTATTCCATATCCACTATGAATTATCCCATAACCACTGTGAATTATTTATCAAATACAATTAATTATTCCATATCCACTATGAATTATCCCATATTGACAAATATTCAGTATCAATGATGAATTATTCCATAACCACTGTGAATTATTAAAGAACCACTATGAATTATTTATTAAATACAATGAATTATTCCATATCCACTATGAATTCTTAAATATTGACAGTTATTCAGTATCAGTTGTGATTTATTCCATATCCACTATGGATTATTAAAGATCTACACTGAGTTATTCTGTAACCACTATGACTCGACCAGTATCCACTATGAATTATACCAAAAATGCTATGAATTTTTCAATATCTACTATGAATTGTAACTCAGAAACTAGTATGCATTATTCAGTATCTGCTATTAATTATTCTGATTTGCACTATGAATTATTCAAAATCCACTCTGAATTATTCAAAATCCACTCTGAATTATTTACTATGCTCTATGAATCATTATGTAACTACTATATGTTCAGTAGCCACTATGAATTATTTATTAACTAATAATTATTATAATTATTATAATATGTAATACTAATTTATATTCAGTATTCACTGAATTGTTCAGTAAACAGTTGTATTAATGTTATAAATTGTTATTAATTATTCTGTGCTTTGAATCATTCAGAATCCACTATGAATAATTAAAGATCCACTATGAATTATACTATGACTTATTCAAAATCTACTCAATTATTCAGTAACTAATATGCATTATTCAGGACCCGCTATTCTCTTTTGCTCTTTGATTTATTCAAGATCCACTATGAATTATTCAGTATCTACTATTAATTATTATGTATCCACTATGTATTATTTGAGATCTACTATTATGTATTCAGTAACCCTGAATATCGAAAGTCATTGACCATTTGCTTTATTACCTGCAGCCGTTTATGTCACCCCGTTACGCAGGAGGACCTCGACCTCCAATCAGGATGGGAAACCAGGTGAGTCTGGACAGATCGATGCACTGTGGCTTTTTTATGACTCCACATCCAGTATAGGAGCTGGAAATGGTTACTCCCGTCATCTCTATTGATTTTTCACTGATCTGTCATCATTTTCTCCTCACATCTCTGTCAGCCTCCCGGAGGGCAGCCTTTACCGCCCAATGTAATGGACCCAACACGGCCTCCAGGTACTGATATAGTGAAATGAAGACAACCGAAAGTCAATTCAGTGAATCAAACCTTAGTGGAAGTTTATAGAGCAAGTTGGTTGGGTAGGATTGCACACGTAGCCTTGATATAATGGTACAAATGAATGGAGAACCTTTGTTGTTTTGTATTCAGGCCATCCTAACCTGGGAGCCATGCAGAGAATGACTGTCCCCCGAGGGATGGGGCCGATGGGACCCGGGCCACAGGTCTGTCCTTTACACTGTCCTTCAACAACCAGACTAGCTGCACTCCCCATTACACCATCGGCAGGCCCTCTAGTGGCTATTTTGCCTGGCTGTACACAGTTAAATAGAAGAGTCGGTGCTTTCTGTGAGCTCCCATGTTTTTAGTGCTGTATTAAAGATGTGGGAGGCTTTCTTTCTTGTTGGATGCGCTGTGTTTTTTTTTTCAAGTACACACAAGCTCATTCAGGTGGATCACCTTCATTATAAATCCAGTAAGCACCAATGAGGCATCACTTAAATATCAGAGAAGAAATGGCAGAACTTGTGGCAACTTGGGTTGGTCTATGGAAAGATCCTACAAACAGCCCTTGATTGTTGTCCTCGGGCAAGACTCCTAACCTGTGTAACATTTTTTCAAACAGACAAATGCTGCAAGTGTAACTAACCATCCTCTTCTTTCTCCCCTCCATTCCTCTGGGTGCTGTGGTGCCGCTAGTCTGATCCTTGGTTATCATTGCAGAACTACAGCAGTGGGATGAGGCCTCCCAACTCTATGGGCCAAAACATGCCGAACATGTAAGGAATCCCCCTTTTCTATGTTAGTAACAGATCTGTGTACAATTAGCAGCTATTAGTGGCTAGAACAGTATGTAATTACACAGTTATAATCGAGTACACAATATGTCCAAATGTTTGTGGACACCCCTTGTAATGATTGCCTGTCTAGTCCCTGTAGAAAAGTATTTAGATGAACCTATTGGCACCAAGCTGCGTAATGCCAGGCTAGTAGAGGGGTGTAAAGCCCCCCAGCATTGAGCTGTGGAGCAGTGGAAGAACTGTGTTCTCTGAAATGATGGATGGTGGAGCTCCATCCAGTACTTTTGGATTTAGTTGGGGAGTTGGGGGTGAGGTGGGGTGGTGATCATCATCCAACAGCATGACCTCACTAAGTACGCTCTTGCTGCTGAATGCAATCGAATCCTCACAGCAATGCTGCAATGCTCCAGAATGGAGTAGAAAGTCTTCTTCCCTGAATAGTAGAGACAGTTACTCCAACAAAAGCAGGATCAGCTCTTTTAACACCCTAGATTTTAGAAGAAACAATAAATGAGCGGGTGTCCCAATACTTTTGTCCATTTTTCGTATATGTTTTGTTATGTTTAGGTTGTTTTACTCTTATTATAACTTGTCAATAAATGCTGGTAATAATTTCATGAATTATGGTGTGCATAGTATTTTTAGATATTTATAGATATTTCGATATTTTAGTGCATTACCGTACTAAAATGTATGAGTATCTATGAAAAATATTGCACTCACACTGAAAACTGGGATTGGATACTGTCCCCATGTGTAAATAAATGTGTGTCTGAGGATCTGTGTGAACGTGTTGAGAAGAGCTGTGTCACACAAACTCATTAATGCATTTATACTGATAATACTGGACTCTCTAGATCTCTTGTGTGTGATGCGTTAAGTCAGTTATAGATGTTTAATGTGACAGTACACACACACACACACACACACATTAATGTGATTCACTTTCTGTTCCGTGTTCAGGGGCCCAGGGACCGGCAGGCCGTGGCCTAATCCCAATAACGCTAATACAGTAAGTCTTACTTAAAGTTTCCTTTCTGTTTAATTTGTGCCTAATTTGAACATCACTCTATATTTATATTTATATATAATTACTGTTGCTTTATTATTTTTTAGATATTGAATTATTTATGAATAAATATGGAGATTCATCTTGGGATGAACAGGGGTGTTGGGGACGAGGTGGGATGGTGATCGTTAAACATCCTGACCTCACTAACGCTGCTCTTGTTGCTGAACGTAATCAAATCCTCACAGCAATGCTGCTACAAAATCTAGTAGATAGTCTTCTTGCCTGGACAGTAGAGACAGTCACTCCAACAAAAGCAGGATCAGCTCATTTTAATAACCTTGATTTCAGAAGAAACAATGAATGAGCAGGTGTCCCAATACTTTTGTCCAAATAGTATATATAATAAAAATAAATGGTGATTCCTAGAGATGGATATATAATAGATGGAGATTCATCTTGCTATACATTCAAAATCAGATGATTAAACTCATTTATTGATTGATTTTCTCCTCAGATCCCGTATTCCTCATCATCTCCCGGCACATATGTGGTAAGAGCGTTTTTATTCTGGATTGATCTGGAGTTGTGATTATTGAGGTTTATTATGTTAGAGCTGAAGCATTTCTGATGGAGATATATAATTAAGGATATATGCAAACATATATATATATATATATATATATACAGATACATATACAGATACAGATACATATACAGATACATATATATATATATATATATATATATATATATACATACAGATACATATATATATACATATACATATACATATATATACACATATACACATATACAGATACATATATATATATAGCAGAAGTAGGATGTTGCAGAAGTTTATTTTATTATAAAATTATTTTGTTATTTTTGTTTTGGTGCCTTTTTTTGGCTCTTGGCTTTAAACATGTTGCTGATTTTGTCTTTCGTTGTCTCAGGGTCCTCCAGGGGGAGCCGGAGGAGGTTGTCCACCAGGAACCCCCATCATGCCCAGCCCAGCAGGTACGTATTTTTCACCAAAACCCTGTTCTAGATAACAGGGAGTGATACAGTGTCAGAAACCACATAATAACGTCTGTTAGAGATTAGACCTTCACACAGTTTGAGGAGAGTGCAGTTAGCAGCACTATGCTAGCTGTGCATTAGGATCTTTCATGACGTGTAAGTTCCATTAGCCTCTTAGGTCCTCGTAAGTCGCCCCTCACACACACACACACACACACACACACACACACACACTTGACAGGCTTTTGGTTGATGATTTTCTTGTTTTTGTGTCTCTGCAGATTCTACTAACTCTGGAGAAAACCTGTACACCATGATAAACTCGGTGCCGCAGGCAGGGAACAGATCCAGCGTGAGTTTTAAATGGACTGTTTCCCCCTTTTCAGCCCTCAGCAATTTAGTGGTTGTTTACAAATACATTATTCCAATGCACTGTCCAAATGTTATTGGACATTCCTTCTCCTTCTCTATAGATATACAGCTTGTCTAGTCCCTGTAGAGAGGTACTGCTAATAGAATTGGACACTCTGGAGCTGATAAACATCATGAACCTATTGGCACCATGCTGCCTAATGCTAAACGGCATGGGCTAGAGGGGTATAAAGCCCCCCAGCATTAAGCTGTGGAGCAGTAGAAGAACTGTGTTCTTTGAAATGATGGCGGTGGAGCTCCATCCAGTACTTTTGGGATGAGGTGGGGTGGTGACCATCATATCACATCCTGCCCACACTAACTCTCTTTTCTTGTCTTGCTAGCTGAATGCAATCCAACCCTCACAGCAATGCTCCTCCAAAATCTAGCAGAAAGAGTTCTTCACTGTACAGTTTTAACTGTTTAATACCAAAACAGTAAATTAGCAGGTGTCCCAATACTTTTGTCCAAATACTTATGTCCAACATCCTGACCTCACTAACGCTCTTGTCGCGGAATGCAATCAAACCAATCTCACAGCAATGCTCCTCCATAATCTAGTAGAACATCATCTTCCATGGACAGTACCAACTCCTTTAAATACTCCTTAATACCCTTGATTTACCCTTGAAATAAGCAGGTGTTCCAATACTTTTGTCCAACATCCTGACCTCACTTACGCTCTTGTCGCTGAATGCAATCAAACCAATCTTACAGCAATGCTCCTCAATAATCTAGTAGAAAGTCTTCTTCTCTGGACAGTATCAACTCTTTTTAATTCCCTTGATTTCAGCAGAAACCGTAAATAAGCAGGTGTCCCAATACGTTTGTCCAAATACTTTTGTCCAACATCCTGACCTCACTTACGCACTTGTCGCTGAATGCAATCAAACCAATCTCACAGCAATGCTCCTCAATAATCTAGTAGAAAGTCTTCTTCTCTGGACAGTAGACTCCAGCGAAAGCTGGATCAACTCTTTTTAATACCATTGATTTCAGCAGAAACAGTGAATGAGCAGGTGTCCCAATACTTTTGTCCAAATAGCGTATATGTTTTGTATATCAAATTCAGGTCCGAATTATGAATGAACACGCATAGAAAAGTTGCCCACTGTCTTTCTGTTTTTCTCTCTTTAGTTCCCGTTGGGCCCAGACGGCCCCATGGGGGGGCTGGAGCCTCACCACATGAACGGCTCATTAGGTACAGCCTGATTCAAATTGCATTAGAACTTCCAAGCTTAATTAAACGCAAAATTAAGCCCCTTATGATTTCTCTCCTGATTTCCCGTAGGCTCAGGTGACATCGATGGAATTCCCAAGGTAAGCAGCAGTTATAACACTCTTATGAACATTCTGTACCTACTATAACTACAACAAATATATAGACACGACGTCCGTATTTCCTCTTGTTTTGAAACTGCAGAATTCTCCCAACAACCTGAGCAGTATGAGCAACCCACCCGGGACCCCGAGGGACGACGGTGATTTAGGAGGGAACTTCCTTCACTCTTTCCAAAATGAGAACGTGAGTAAAGCTGACCTGGCAGTTCTCCGCCCTGCTGGCTCTTGCTGGTAGCTGCTTGCAGATGGTCCACGCCGGTCTTTGTTGGTCAACGCGGTTGGAAAGCTGCTCAGTTGCTAAGCTGGTTGACCTTTTTGCACCAATCAGCCATAACATTAGCACCATCTACCTAATATTGAGTAGGCCCCCCTTGAGGCATGGACTCCACAAGACCTCTGAAGGTGTCCTGCTGTGGTATCTGGCACCCAGATGTGAGGCCTCCATGGATCACATCAGAAAACCAAAGATGCCCATGACCCTGTCGCCGGTTCACCGGTTGTCCGTCCTTGGAGCACTTTTGGGTTTCTGGTACTGACCACTGCACACCTACCTGATGTTTTGGAGATGTTCTGGCCCAGTCTGACTCGGCTAGAACGTCACAGTTTGGTTCTTCTCAAAGTGTCTCAGAACCGTGAGGTTGATCATTTCACTTGCTGCTCACTTGGAGCCACTGTAGATGGTCAGTGATCTTCACGTGTCAGTGGTGCTAATGTTATGGCTGGTCGGCGGATCGGCTACACTTAGGTTAACGGGGAATAACCTGACCTGATCTTCTACTAATCCATTTTATGGCTTATTTTCCTTTAGTATTCTCCAACAATGACCATGAGCGTGTGACCTGCGAGTGCATCGGCGCCCCCAAGTGGCCCGGCCCCAACGAAGAGAGCTGGGAACATCTGAGAACCTTTCTGACACACATGAAAGAAACCCCTGGATTTAGTCCATCACTACCTGGCCCACATATCGTCTTCGAGGCAGGGTGGACTGGCGGAGTCGGCCGAACGCTCGCTCGCGTTGTACAGTGATTTTTATTATTTTATCTTTTGACAGTCGTGAGATGTGGTCACTGCGGTGCTGGATCCCTTTGAAAGCCATCATAGGACCAGCATAGTGGACCACACCAAAAAAATAAATAAAGAAGGGAGGAAAAGAGAAGACGACAAATAATAGACGACAAGTAATTTATCCACAACATTCCAGAAGACTACCTGATGATGCCTTTGTCTTTGTCAAAACGTCCTTGGATTTTCTTCAACAGCAGACGTTTCCTGCGTCGCTCTTTTGGCTGCCTTGGAACTGTGTCTTTTTTTGGGTGGGGGGCTCATTTTCACTCTTTTACTCCCATGACTCCAAACAAACCGTCCAGTCTGATCCGGCTGAGGACCGCCAGTGATTGAGGGAACATCTGAAAGGTGAATGGACCTCTAGGAAAGGCTGGAGACGGAACTCTTCCATTATACAAATCGTGCTGTCCGTGTATCATCGTATCGTCTTCGTTTCAATGTAACAGACTCTGAGCAACTTTTCGTTTATTTGTAATTCAGAGTTAATGTGATCCGTTTTTTTAGATTTAATAACGAATGAAATTTATAGTCCTTTCTTATATTGTTGTGCGTGAGACCAGCCTGATTGTTTATGTTCTGCTCGTCTGAATACTAATGGACACGATAAGGGAAGAAGAACAGGTCTGGCTCTGGAGCTCCTCAGGTTTGCTCCACTGGCAGCAGCAACAGAGGTGTTGTTTCATAGCTACTGTTGAGAAAGACTGTAGCTCCGCCTCCTCAGTGTATATCACAATACCTACATTTAGAGCGTTATTAATATTCACCCTAATGAGTGACTGTAGCTCTCATTAGGGTGAATATTAATAACGCTCTAAATGTAGGTATTGTGATATACACTGAGGAGGCGGAGCTACAGTCTCTCATTAGGGTGAATATATATTAATGACGCTCTAAATGTAGGTGTTGTGATATACACTGAGAAGGCGGAGCTACAGTCTCTCATTAGGGTGAATATTAATAACGCTCTAAATGTAGGTATTGTGATATACACTGAGGAGGCGGAGCTACAGTCTCTCATTAGGGTGAATATTAATAATGCTCTAAATGTAGGTATTGTGATATACACTGAGGAGGCGGAGCTACAGTCTCTCATTAGGGTGAATATTAATAACGCTCTAAATGTAGGTATTGTGATATACACTGAGGAGGCGGAGCTACAGTCTCTCATTAGGGTGAATATTAATAACGCTCTAAATGTAGGTATTGTGAGATACACTGAGGAGGCGGAGCTACAGTCTCTCATTAGGGTGAATATTAACGCTCTAAATGTAGGTATTGTGATATACACCGAGGAGGCGGAGCTACAGTGACCAGGACTTTGAATTCCATACCTCCAACAGTAGCTATGGAACAAACTGAGCATGGATAAGCCAGCTGGAACTTCACTGGGATTTGGTTTAAGGGAAATTCCATCATTTTTCAAAGAAATTCTGCTAATTCAGTGGTTGAAATGTAAACAAAGTCATTCAGAGTGGGTTTTGGGGGTTTGGGGGGTTTGGTAGGTCTATTCTAGAGAAAACTAAAGCTAGAATTGTTCACAGTGGTGGTGAAGGACCCTCTAAAAGCCCCCTTACAGAAAGTTCACTGCCTGATGCCTGAGACACTGTTCTACCAGAGTTCTGAGAAGGGTCTGGCCTCGCGCACATGGCGGACTGGTCACCAACACCAACAGGACCATCACCAACATCCCATATAAAACTCTGGGACCACTCTCAGTGACTCTGTTCACCTCAGCTACTAGATTATGCAGAAATTGGGAAGGTTTTAGCCTCCACTGGATTGACAGGTTTATCCTCATGTTGCTTTTTAGCTGTTATTCATGAACAAACGCACAAGTTTGTGGACGACGAGTAAAAGCAGCAGTGAGCTTGAAGGGTAGCAAAGTCAATTCCCTGCAGAAAACTCTCATATAAGTAAACCAACTGGATTCTTATGTGACAATCCACCCAAAGCACAATCCATCTTCCAGTTTACTGCGTTTTGACAGTAATATACACTATATGGACAAAAGTATTGGGACACCTGCTGATTCAGCTGTCTCTACTGTCCAGGGAAGAAGACTTTCTGCTAGATGTTGGAGTAGCATTGCTGTGTGTGGGAGGATATGATATGATTGCACCTCATTATCGCCAAAAAATTAGATGGAGCACCACCATCCATCCCTCCAGAGAACACAGATCCTCCACTGCTTCACAGCTCAATGCTGGGGTGCTTTATACCCCTCTATAGCCCACGCTTGGCATTAGCAGCATGGTGCCAATAGGTTCATTGGGAGTTCTATTCTATTGGCAATACTTCTCTACAGGGACTAGACAAGTAGCTGAATGTGGAAATTAGAAGGGGTGTCCACATACTTTTGAACATAGTGTACTTTATTTATGCGGTAACGATGCACACGTTAAAGGAAATTCAGCGCATAAGTACGAGCTGTTTTCCGTTTTCCAGCTTATTTGTCTTTTCAGTTTGTTTTCAGTTTGAATCTCGTCTTCTCAGGAGATCGATTGTCGGCTGTGGTGTGAACTGCTATCATGTGCTAATAAGTGCTTTCTTCCCGTCCGTCCTTATTGTTCTTATTTGCGTCTAAAAATAAATAAATAAATAAATAAATAGAAACCGGACACGGCGAGTAAACTCAGTCTATTTTGATACGTTTGTTAATTCGTTCGGCCTTTCCGAAGCCGTTCTAGAGCTACACTCCTCAGAAGGACACTCTGGACCTAGAGCATCTGCTGTACTCTATTTTTCTGCCATAAGAATGTATATTGTTTACACTGCTCTTCTGAAACTAAGCTAAACACAGATACGAACGGCTAGTTACATTTTACAGATTAAATTATTTTACCGTCCATAACAATCCCATCATGAATGCAACTCCCAATTTTTTATTTTTATTATTATTATTTTTTTGCCTCTAAATGTTCTCCTCAAAATAAACATATATGATCATATTTGTGTTTGGTGTGCTGCCGGTTCTTACCCAGAACTTTAACGGACAAGAGAATGACCATTCCTTTTTTTTATTTTTCCTCATTCAGGAAAGTTAAGTGTAAAATATTAAATTATGAATGAAAAGGCTGTTTCATGGATGTTCATGAAGCTCCATGGAGGTAGAGAGCCAGGAATTTCTTAAAGGTGTCCGGCTGATATCCTGATAAACCAGCAGGAACCTGAAAGTCCAACAGAAAAATAAATGGATTAGAAACGACATGAAAAATAATTTTAAAAAAAAGCCCAATATTGTTTTTCTTGATTCCCTAAATTTGATAAAAATGAGCTAGTATCAAATATTCACAGTGCCTCACATCATCTCAACTACTTTCATGAAAACAAGACTCCATTTACTTGTTAGTTTTTAGTGTTTGCTAGTGTGCGTTTGCATTTATCCTAATGATATGGCATGGTTATGAGCATACACACACTTATCGTCCAGATAAATACTGTAAACAATTTGCTTAGATGCCCAAAAATGTAATAAACACAGACTAGCCACTTCATTAACACCACCTCCTCCTTACTACACTCACTGTCCGGTATATCAGCTCCACTGACCATACAGCAGCACTGTGTAGGTCTATAAGTCCAGCCTGTGTCTATCTGTTTCTCTGCAGACTCTGTTATCAGCCTGCTCATTTCACCCTGTTTGTTCCTCAATGCTCAGGACCCCTCAGGACTGACCACCACAGAGCAGACTGTAGTATTGGGGTGGTGGGTCAGTCATTCTCAGGGTCTCTAGGGTCAGATGCAACTCCGCAGCACTCACCTGCACAATCTTCTTCCTGATGAAAGGCCGGACCTTGGCAAACTCGTAGAGCGGCTGGTCAGCGTCCACCCAAACCAGGTTCTTCACACCACTGTCGGACTCCAGCTCCGTGGTGTTGAGCTGGAAAACCACAAACTGGAAAAGACGGCCATTGGTGGCCACGCTCTGCACCACGATGGGCTTCTCCAGAACCCTGGGCTCATTCTGTAAGAAAAAAAAGGACGTATGTAAACATGAGCCGGCCAGCTGAGCTCATTCCTATCATGCTAAAGACTGATCACTGACCCCAGCTGATTGGCCAAGCCATGTTAGATACAGTATATTTTCAAAAGTTTGTGGACACCCCTTCTAATGAAGGCATTCAGCTACTTTAAGCTGCACCCATTGCTGACACAGATGTGTAAATGCACACATACACACACACAGCTTGTCTAGTCCCTGAGGACAAGTAATGCCAATGGAATAGGACTCTCTAGTGCACTGGCACCATGCTGCCTAATGTCAGACGTGGGCTAGAGGGGTATGTATAAAGCCCCCCAGCAGCATTGAGCTGTGGAGGCATGGAAGAGCAGTGGAAGAACTTCCTGACCTCACTAACGCTCTCGTCGCTGAATGCAATCTAGTAGAAATTCTCCTCCCTGGACAGTAGAGACAGTTACTCCAACAAAAGCAGGATAAGCTCTTTTAAATCGCCTTGATTTCAGAAGAAACAACGAATGAACAGGTGTCCCAATACTTTTGTCCAACTCTAATAATGACAAAATGCCAACTCCAAAGGTTTATAGCACCCAAACAGTGGTAAGTATGCCCTGATAACTGCTGGAGGGAGTGATGATCTTACTCCGTAAAGGGCTTGGGCTCGTGCCAGCGCGTTTCCGAACGTGAACATGACCATCTTGGCACGGAGCTGCTCGGGGTACAGCTTAGGGGTGTTTCCAGCCTCCATGAGGAACAGAGTGTGAGCGTGAGGGTAAGGATAGTCCTCTCGGAAACCTACACACAACAAACAACAACAACAACACACACACACACACACACACAGACAGTTGACACAGGCTTTAGTTTAGGTGCACATGATCATACTGGTCACTTCCTAAATCATATTAGCAAAGTAGCAAAAGCGCCTAGCGGTCAGCGTACGGGACGTGCTCAGCGTTCAGTACAGTGTTATTGTATTTGCTGTGTAAAGGCCAGAGCACACTGACCGGAACATTTTGGACGAATTTGACATGCTGAATCCATGTTGGCCATAACGTCCAGCAGACCACATGCAGCTGCACACCCTGGTTACCGTTGACAACCGTCTCCATCGTTTTGGATGGAGAGGACCCTGTAAAATCGGATGACTGTCCAGACCAGCGCCCAGACACTTTCCAAACCACCTCCAAACTCAGGTTCAGGTCCATTTTGCAAAATCATGGACGCACATGGACGTTCCTCAGTACTTCAGTAGCTTCTTCTGAGCTCTGGCTTCTGCTCTTCTACTGCAGCTGTCGTCCGTAAGGGCGAGTTTCCTTCTACTGACGCCGTTACTGCTGTGGACATCAGCTATGGTTTGATTAGCAGGACCTTTCCTGACTACAAAAAAGAGCTGAGGATCTGAGCCGTCGGCTGGACGTGCTTCGTTCAGGGCAGAGGTAGTGTGTAGTGCGACTTACCGGTGAAGCTTTTCTGATCGTAGACATGCGTGCACTGCAGGTCGATGGTGGGGGAGATGGGGTAGAAGGTCTCCAGGACGTGCTCAGCCGTGGCACTAACTTCCTCCTGTCCAGCCAGTGCGGGCAGTGGGGTCATGCTGTTTAAAAGGCGGCCGTTCTGTCCTCGGACCTGAAATAAATCCTCAGCTGAGAGAACACAGGTTTACAGTTACTTCCCCAGTCACAGTTCTGGCTCCCTCTACTGATTTGCTTGAAATAAGCTCATGTCCAAATGTTTGTGGACATATATAAATGCATTTAGCTATAGTATATGTGGAGAAGTACTGCCAATAGAACTGGACTCAGCATGAACCTATTGGCATCATGCGGCCTAATGCCAGGCGTGGGCTATAGAGGGGTATAAAGCCCCCCAGCTTCATTGAGCTGTGGAGCAACTGCGTTCTCTGGAATGATGGATGATGGCAAAGAGAGAGGAAGCGATAATAGCTGGATTATTGGATCAACTTTTTAATTAAATTACATTTATTATAATATATTTCATTTAAATATATATTTAATAAGGCAAGTGGCAGCACTGACATCCACAATAACGATGATACACTAGCTAACAGAAGACTGATACCCGGCACGAGTGCCTCACAAGCAGCACAGAAGCAAAGGTAAACAATGCTCGTCTCCGATAACTCAGGGTCACGGACGCACCTCTTTTCCAGCTGACTGCCAGGCTGTATTTATCTGCCAGCATCCTCCTGCCCAGGCTGGGGTGACTGGCCTGCAGTCCTCCACACAGGTGCAGCAGGCTGTTGAGGAGAGACGGACTGTAGAAGAAAAAGAAGAAGGACATCAGAGCTGAAACGCTACACTACATGGACAAAAGTATTGGGACACCTGTTCAATCATTGTTGTTTTTTTTTCCTTTGGAGGAGCACTGCTGTGAGGATAGCATTTGATTTGATTGCATTCAGCAGCAAGAGCGTTAGTGAGTTAGTCAGGATGTTGGATGATCACCAGCCCACCTCATCCCAAAGGGAAATTGCATGGAGCTCCACCATCCATCATTCCAGAGAACGTAGTTCTTCCACTGCTCTGCAGCTCAATGCACCCCTCTAGCCCACGCCTGGCATTAGGCAGCATGGTGCCAATAGGGTCATGAAATTTGGTTTTCTATAAACGTGGGCTTTGATATAATACAGGAAATTTAGCTATATTTTCTTTTGATTTCTATGAACTATAATTTACATAAAGTTTTTAAATTAAGTGCTCAATTAAACATAAATAAACAGCCTGTGTCAAATTAAACTGTAAGGATTTCAGAGTTTAACGGAGTAAAACGTGTTAATTAGACTCGATGGGGATCCGAGTTTACGTCACGGCCTTTCTATATTTGTGGCAAGTCAGATTGCAGCTGAGAGAGAGAGAGAGAGAGAGAGAGAGAGAGAGAGAGAGAGAGAGAGAGAGAGAGAGAGAGAGAGAGAGAGAGAGAGAGAGAGAGAGAGAGAGAGAGAGAGAGAGAGAGAGAGAGAGAGAGAGAAGGCAGATGAAAAGGCCTCCAAAAGGGCAGTGTTTCGGAGGGGGCAGGAGGGGGTATCAAAGCTTCGGCGAAGACACTCCCATGAATAGCAGGCCGCCCGGGGGCAGAATTAATTAATAAAGGCTTTACAGAGCGGCCCCCTGTCCGGCCGGCAGACTGCTCCGTGTTTAATGACCGTCATTAAATTCAACACCCTGTCACAGAACAGCGCCGGGCCAAATGCCACGCAACAGACTGAAGCTACTGAGCCAATGACAGAGAGCAGTGGACAGACAGGAGAGCGGTGGACGAGGCTGACGAACTGGACCTGCCTGAGGATGAAGACCCGACTGACTGGACGGACACTGTTTTTCTAAGTGCCTGTTGTAGAGAGGCATATCTGACCTACTTACTACCCACCAAGGAGAAGTCTGACTCATTTCCTATTTACAGTGTTGCAATGGCACTGCTGCATTTTGGCCACAAGGGGGCGCACACAATTAATCAACACTTGGGTGTGCTTTTCTAAACATATCCTGGACATCATCAGTGCTGAAAGAGCTCTGACCAACTGCAAATTTCTAGACAGCGAGCTTCATTAGCAGTTCAGTGGCAAGATGATTGATGATCTGATGCATTTTTAATTGACACTACTGTTTTTTGGTCCATTACAATCCATCAAACTCCAGTACAACTCCAGTACAATATAAACATGAGGTGCGTATTGTGTGTGATGAGCAAGTCTGGAAGTACTGTGATGTTATAATCTCTATTTATTATCATTTACACACTTTTAGAGCATCACCATCATCTTCTTTTTGCATATCCCAGCTTAGTAAGCCAGGGTCAGAGCACAGTGTGAGCCATGCTACAGCGTCCTTGAGCAGTGGATGTTAAGGGCCTTGCTCGAGGGTCCAACAGTTGCAGCTTAGTGGACCTGGGTATCGGACCCACAATAACCCAGAGCTCTAATCCGATTATTTAAAGTTAATCTCTCAGCAGTGAGAGGGTTTCTACTGTAGAAGCTCCAGATCTCAGGTGACAAGAGCTTCTCATTCTGAAGAAAGAAAGTAGTGAGATCTTGTCGGTGAGCTAGTCTGAAGAACAGAGCTCGGTTCCTCCAGGTTTCTCCTGGACGCCCCCCAGTCCAGCCAGCACAGCGTGGAGGATGTGTTCACCTCCATCAGCATCAGCAGCAGCAGCAGCAGCTCACCTGATTTACCATCATTAAGCCCTGATTTACCACCAAACCAGGTGTTGATCTGAGGAGAACTCTAAATAATACTAGACTCCATGAGGAGAACTCTGGAGACTAGTACTACATTAGATAACTCACCAGAATCTCTCTCTGGGGGGCCGGATCTCTGTGGTGTCCCAGAAGCGGGAATGTCTGATGATGTTCTTCACTCGCTCATCCTGATCTTCGATCTGATTGGCTGGATCCTCCGCTAACGACACAATCTGAGCAGGCAAACCCTCGAGGAACTTGGCTTTAGTGAGCCACAGGGCCTGTCTCACACCTGAACACAGACAGTTAACAGTTCAGTCTTCTGTCATATAAAACAGTTCATGTGATTTTATTAAACTGATTGATGTTATTCAGCTTTTATTCAGTGATATTTGAGATGGATTATCAGTGGTTGTCTACACAGACTCGTAAAAGCGCCGTATTCCTCAGAACGAATCGGATGTGTGTTAAACTGCTGTGTAACAACACTCATGACTAGCAACTACAGTGGACCAGGACCAGGACCTCGTAGTAGTGAGCAGATATGAGTGAGTACTGTTTTTTGCTGATTATGCAGTATTTGATCATGTACCTCACTTCACTCAGAGAGTTTAACCTGACTGTCCCTGTTTTTATATCTCACACATACACACACACACTGTATATACAAAAAAACTGATATCATATATAACATCAGCATCATTAGTCATTTGTTTCCATCAGGTCCATCAGACTGATGAAAGCAGTGTACAGAAACAGGGACAGTGTATGTGTATGTATATGTGTGTGTGTGTGTATTATATACACACACACACACACATACATACATACATACATACATACATACATACATATATATATATATATATATATATACACACACACACACACAAATACTAAAATATATTTATATTTATATATGTACACTGTACAATATTGTAAAAAAAATACAGCATTTTTGATATTGCAGAAAAAATACTGAAATATATATATGAAAAAATTACAGCATTTTTTAAATTGTATTTTTTAAATATCACAGGAAAAATTGCTGGTGATTATATAACATAAGAAACTTGATATATATATATAATGTATATATGTATGTAGGTGTATTGTGTATATATACACATACATACACACACATATACATATATGTGTGTGTGTGTGTGTGTGTATATAATGACACCAGCATTTTTTTCGTCAGTATATCTATATATTATATTAATATTATATTATATATATGTAACAAAAATACTGACGCTATTTATATCAGCATTTTTTCTGTGCTATTACAATATACAGGTATTTTCACCAGATTGGATCTCCTGCATGTCCTGATAGGAATAATAATTGTATCAAAGACTGAAGTAAAAGCAATGGTATTGTGCAGCCCTAACAGCAAGTCTGGGGTCCCCACAAAGTGTCAAATACACACACACACACACACACACACACACATATACATACATATACATACACACACTTCACATCAGAACCACTAAAACCATGAAGATCGAGTGTTTATGAGACTCAACCATCACTACAGCTCTACCTCCCTCCACACACACACACACACACACACACACACACACACACACACACACCTTCCAGGACGCTGGTCCTCTGGTTGAAGATGTAGCAGGGCTGTTGTCTGTACAGCGCCATGTGCTCGGGTTTGGGTGATCGGTACTGCCTCGGGTCCTTCCAGCCCCGGTCCCACTGCGGGAACTCCGGCTTTGCCAGGCCGGGCACATAGTGCATGCGCTCGGCGTAGGAGATGCGCTCCAGCCCGGCTATATGAGGGCGCTCCCGGGGCTTCGGGCGCGGAGCTCCGGCGCCGCTCACAGCCGCGCTGAGAGACACGCAGCGGGGGAAACACCCCCGCACACCCGCCACAGGACCCACCGAGCTACAAACCGCCGTCCTAAACATTATTACACGGGTCTCTGGGTCTCTCTGAGGGCAGCGTCCTGAAGCTGGAGGGGAGGTTCAGGCAGTGACATCTATTGACATCCAGCTCCTCAGGAGGCCGCCATGCTCCCAGAGCACGTGGGTTCGCTCTTACTCTCAGCTACTGAAGCTGCGGGAACAGCGGCGGCATTACTGCCCCCTAGTGTCACCAATTAGTCAGTTTACAACGGTGTCAACAATGTTCACACTCACCTCAGGTAGAAGTGAGTGGAGATACGAGGGTTTAAAAGACTTCTATAGAAGCTGAAGTATCAACTGAAGCTTTTTACTCCAGTAAAAGTGTAAAAGTACTGGTTTCAGAACCACTTCAAGTAGAAAAGTAAAAGTAATGGAAGGAAAACAAAGGCCGAAAGCTTAGGCCGCGCCACAGGGGTCTATAGTGCACTACCCCCCCCCCCCCCCCATCCCCAAAAAAACCCATTTCTCTAAAAGTCATAATGAGGAGAATGATCTATTAAAATGTCGATGTTAAAAATGTTGGGCTGCACTAGGCTCCTGTTTCAGCTGCAGATCTGCCCATTGAAAATGAAGCATTTCAGTAATATCAGCTCTATTAAAGGAGCGTCTCTGTGCTCTACTGAGCATCAACATGAGCTTCATGGAGGAAAATATGAGGAGTCGTTGTCTAGAAGTTCTGTAAAGCTGCAGAAAGTCAGACTTCAGAGGCGTGTGATCAATAAGCTTTATTGGAATGTAAATGTGGGGCTCAGTCGGGACGTTTCACTGCAGCTCTCTTGAGTCTCTGCCACGGACACAGTCTTCATACTAGACTACAGACGTCTGCTGTGAGCTCGCTGGAGAGGGACGGGACGTGTGCAGGTGTGATGGATCTATTATAAACCAATAGGGAGTCAGAATGGTGTCTGTTTATACTTCCCATCCAATCAGGATCAGACTCACAGTTTCCGGATGGAGAGATTTATCTGGAGAGGGTTTTTATTGATGACGAGCCGGAATGAAAACAAAGGGAAATGAAATAGGAGGAACGAGGCTGATTTAACATGTAAGGAGGAGAAAGGTCAGATAATTGGGGGAAAATGTGAGAAGTAGAAGTAAAAAGTCGTCCAGAAAAGTATAGATAACCATTAATGGCCAGATCCACAGAGCTGTCTGAGGCCTTCAGAAAGAAGGTTGTAGAAGCAGAGGAGTCTGGGAAGGGGTTTAAAAAGATCTCAACAGTTCAAGACCATTTGTTTTGCTGGTAGCTGGTTTCAGACGGTCTAAGCTGGTCTTTACTGGTCAAGGTGGCTAACTAGCCTGTGACCAGCAATGTGTATGTTGTATTTGGTTCTGGTAATGCTGGTTAGGCCGTTGGGTCGGCCCAGTCATGATGGTCACCCATCCTGGTCAAGTTGGTTGACGAGCCTGGTGATGCTGGTCAAACTGCATGGTCAAGGTTGGTGATACTGGTTGGTCAGGTTGATCATGCTTGTAGACCAGCTTACAACAACAACCAAAAAATACAAAAACTGGCCAGGCTCAGGCTGTCCTAGCAAGTTCAGCTCAAGAGCAGATCACAAGATGAGTAAAGAGGTCCTCATGGTATCAGGATGGATCTCACCACAGCTGATGTCAAAGTACTGTATCTACCATCAGAAAGAGACCAATTGGAATATCAAATAAAACATAAATATATTAATTTAATATTAATCATTCATATATTAAATGATTGTATAGCTACAATAATTCATACCACAACAATACTATGGCAACATGTTTAACCCAATAAACTCACTATTGTCCTCACATTTTTGCATTTTTACATACAGTTTGCCCATTTAAAGGATCCATATGCAATGTTTTTGAGCGGTCCACCTACTCAGTACATTAAGTCCACTTATAATGTTTGTGTACCTCTTTTTATCCCTAAAATTAGGCTATATATATATATATATATATATATATATATATATATATATATATATATATATATATATATATCAAAGAATACTACATAAACATAGAGTTTGCCCATTTAAAGGGTCCATATGCAATGTTTTTGAGCGGTCCACTTACTCAGTCCACTTCCTCATGGTCAAGGAGTAAAGAGGTCCTGTACACAGTCATGGTATCAGGTGGATCTCACCACAGCTGATGTCAAAGTACAGCATCTACCATCAGAAAGAGACCAGACAAGCCTGATCTTTGTGGGGGGACAACAAGGAGAAACCTGTACTGCCAAAAAGGTCCTGGTCTTCGTCTAGATGTTCTCTGACCAACTTAAGTCCTGCCCTGATGTCATTTCTTTTCTCACATGACTGTATCTGGTCATACATCCGTTTCCATTCCTCGTTCCTGTCCGGTAATAAAGGCCAGTCTGTGTGTGTTTGACCACCATTAACATTTAATGCCGCCTCTCCAAACAATGTCACGACAAGCCACCAGTGTGCATTCGATAGTGTTCATTAATATGTAGAGGAGAAGGTTTGGGCTGGCCCTCATATCACATTCCACATCCAGGCCTGGACGGAGGCCGCAGCGTTGTGTTACGCTCACTGTTACCTCAGGCTTTCTTTCAGGACTTGGACATAAGTCCAGTCCTGTCTCACTCACTCCTCGTCTGCGGTGGGACAACTGTGACTGTCACAGCATGGACATAAGGACGGCCTTCAGCTGTCTTCAGCTGCTGTGTGTGTTTAGCAGAACTGCGGCCAGAAAAGGTAGGACTACGGCTCGTTATGGATAACTGTAGAAAGCTCATGCAGTGCAAGCAGGGCTTGTCACTTCTATAGGTGGCGTCTTGTAGGAGTTGCTCAGGCCTCCTGAGCCACCAGGGGCTCCCATGAATGTGTATTTATAGATATATACAGTTGAATGATATTAAATTGTATAATATTAAATAAAAAAAGGGGCTTCAGATTAATCTATATGTTATTATGGTAATATGTATGGCTTGCTTATTTATTATTTATTTATTTATTTACTACCTAGTTATTAATTATTTCAGTCTAATACAATTAAAATGTTATATTTTATCTTTTTTAAATTGTTTCAAAAATGTTAATCAAATCTTTAGTCAGAAAAGTGTTTTTCTATAATTAAATAAACTATTATTGTTTCCAGAATCTTTAAAATATTGAATAAAACTTAATTTTAAAATCTAAAATATTCTAAAATTTATGTAAATTGCTTTACAAGTTATTTGAAAATGTTATGCAGGAGTTAAATGTGGAGGAATCCTCTCAGCAACCAGCGGGAACATCTCCAGCCCTAATTTCCCGGGCCTGTACCCGTACAACGTAGAGTGTTCGTGGCTGATCGTGGTGTCTGAGGGCTCCTCCGTGCTGTTGACCTTCCACCACTTCGAGCTGGAGTACCACCTAGACTGCGCCTACGACTACATCAAAATCTACAACGGCATCTCTGAGGACGAGGGGAACCTGCTGGGGAAGTTCTGCGGAGACGTGTCTCCTCCCCAGTTCAGCTCATCCTGGAACGTCATGTCCATCATCTTCCACTCGGACCGCCACGTGGCCCACAGAGGCTTCTCCGTGGGCTACAGGAAAGGTAAAGTGTTTGTCCGGATACGGCCTGACTGGATAAGGCCTTATCTAGAGTTCATTGGTACCATGATTGGCACCATGGATGGTTGGCCCATCACAATAACTTTTATTTATTTATTATAAATATATATTCTAATATATTAAATATAATATAATATAATCTAGTTTCAACATTACAATTGGAATATCAAATGAGACATAAATAAAAAATCATGATAAGTTAATAACATAATTATCATGACAGGCCTAACTACAATAATTAATACCACAACAAACCTATGACAAAATCTGAAACCCAATAAACCCATATTTTCATATTTTTGCAGAATACAATATAAACAGTTTTGCCCATTTAAAGGGTCCATATGCAATGTTTTTAGCAGTCAACTTACTCAGTCCACCTGCTCAGTCCCCTTAAGTCCACTTATAATGTTTGTGTATCTATCTTTATCCCTTAAAATGAAAGGGCTGTTTCTGTCACTGCACCTTTAAGACTGATTTATGTAAATAAGCTCTGTTCTTATTGATTCTTACAGTGTTGCGACAGCATGGTCAAGGTGTAAATGGGCGGAACTTACCAGCTGTAGGTCAAGTATGTAATATGTTGGTTGTCATGATTTCACAACAATATATTACAAACAAATATTATAACAAAAATACATTAAATTAATTAAGACTGATTTATGTAATTAAGCTCTTTTCTTATTGGTTCAGAAAGCAGCCCAGATAGCCCAAATAGTCCTTATGAGATCTGTGTTAATGGCTGGAGCTAAACAGCAGTAGGTCAGATATGTAATATGTTTGTTGTCATGATATTTATATGGCTAAAATTCTTTGTGAGCCAAATATGTAAATACATCACATCACCATATATGGAATAGGGGGGGGGGCATCTGCTTTGAATAAGTGTTTACATACTGCTACTCTAATTAATATGATCAGTATATAATATACTGTAATATGGGCTGTTTAAAAAAGTCCAATTGTAAAATTATGACTTTATGAAATCCATACTACACTTGTTAGCCCCAGTTATATCTATTTCACTGTATCACTGGTAGAATCAATAATTTATATCAATACTAATAATGTATATAACAATAATGAGTACACACTCATTTTTATTATGGCATATAAAATTATATGGGCCAGTAATATCAGAATTTCTGTCGCTTCCTATAATCAGTATTAGCTATAAAATGATCATACTGGTCAGGCTCTTACACTGTGCCCCCCACTGTTCCTGGGGCAGATATGTGTGGCGGTGTGTTGACTGGTCTCTCTGGAGTCATCTCCAGCCCCGGCTACCCGCTGGAGTACAGCAACAACGCAGACTGCTCGTGGACAGTGCATGTGTCCAATCGCAGTGTGGTCAGTCTGGTCTTCCTGGATTTCCAGCTGGAAAACAACGAAGGATGTAACTTTGACTATATTGCCCTCTTCGACGGCCCCACGGTCAAACACCGGCACATTGGGAATTACTGTGGTAGCGATCGGCCTCCAAACACGGTGACCACCTCAAACCAGCTGCTGGTCGTGTTCAAGTCGGATTTCAACATTGGAGGAAGGGGATTCAAGGCTTACTATTACTCAGGTAATCAAGGTATCAAACTGCAGGCTTCATTAAATAGAAATCACAACAGACAGTTAACAGTAGGCAACGGTTGCCATACAGCTTAAAAACATGAGTCATCTGATTAGACTTTATAATATTAACTATTGATGCTCATTTTTGGGGAATATAATCTGAAGGGTCCTTTAAATAAAGTATTTTTGTTATTGTGGCTTTAAGACATTTCAACATAAGCGTTCCATTCCAGCTGTTAAACATGGTGGTGGCACTATCAAGGTTTGGGCCCCTTCTAATGAATGCATTCAGCTATTTTAAGTTGCACCCACTACTGACACTTGTCTAGTTCTTTGGAGCAGTGCAGCCAATAGAATAGGACTCTCTGAAGCAGATACACTAGATGAACCTATTGGCGCCATGCTGCCTATCGCCAGGCGTCGGCTAGAGGGGTTTAAAGCCCCCCAGCATTGAGCTGTGGAGCAGTGACATGATGGATGGTGAAGCTCCATCCAGTACTTTTGGGATGTGTTGAGTTTTGGATAAGGTGGGGTGGTGATCGTCCATCCAACATCCTGATCTCACTAATGCTCTTGTTGCATTAGAAGATACAATCAAATCCTCACAGCAATGCTCCTCCAAAATCTAGTAGAAAGCCTTCTTCCCTGGACAGTAAAGACAGTTACTCCAACAAAAGCAGGAGAAACTCCAACTCTTTTAAAACCCTTGATTTTAGAAGAAACGATGAATGAACAGGTGTCCCAATACTTTTGTCCATGTAGTGTAACTGTGCAGTATCCTGTAGTGAACGAAAACATCCAAATTCTGCATTTCAGCTTAAGAATCTATGGGATCATATTGTAGTGTCTGGATTCCTGCAGTTTTACAGATCTTAGATGAGAAGCGCCTCAAGCAGGACTGTCCACAAGGGGGCGCTGTTAGTACTTTATCAGATTGTGATGCTTCACATCAATGACACTGTGTGTTCTTGTAAAAAAAAATTTGCATGAACATGTTCTCTAATGTTCTGGGGTTTTTGGGGGGGTTTTTTGGAAGGAGAGTGCCAGCAGGTCCTTAAAGCGATCAGCGGGAACTTCACCAGCCCCAACTTTCCAAACATCTACCCCAACAACGTCAACTGCCACTGGACCATCGTTCTGGCCGCCGGGTACAGGATCAAGCTCTTCTTCCCTGTGATGGAGCTGGAGGACGAGAACAGCCTGACGGACAGGTGTGATTTTGACTCCGTTGCCGTGCACGACGGGGGCAGCGAGGCTGACCCGTTGCTCGGATGCTGGTGCGGGACAGAACAGCCTCCCTATCTAACGTCAAAGACAAACAGGCTGCTGGTGGTCCTCAACACTGACCGCAACTTGGCTTTTAAAGGCTTCACAGCTTCCTATACAGGAGGTGAGCACACCTGAGTACACTGTGGGCCGTATTAAAGGAGTATCACATGATCACATGATCACAGCTAGTTCCTCAAACTGTTAAGCATGAGGGTGGCAGTATCTAGCATGGAGGTGCTGTTTCTAGGACACCTGTGTTGTATTTGTGTTTCCCAGTGGTCCCAGTCAATGTAAGCTGCACCAGAACAGAGTTTCAGATTCAGATTTCCCAGCAGTCTTTGCCCCAGCTGGACCGTGAAAACGTGTATTTGGGAAACCCGTCCTGTTCAGCCCAGCTGACCGCAACAACCTACAAGATCCAGGCACGGTTCGTCAACTGTGGAACTGCTGGACAGGTCAGCCATTGGGCAGAAACTGCAAACTAGACTTCCACTCACTGGCCACTTTATTAGAAACACCTACCTTGTGCTTCCTTGCTGGCCACTTTATTAGAAACCCCTACCTTATGCTTCGACCATTAGTGTTTCTAATAAAGTGGCCAGTGAGAGGAAGTAGCCTACAATTACCCCGACTACAACCCCACCTTGTGCTTCCACTAATTGGCCACTTTATTATAAACTCCAAACTCACACTTCCACTCACTGGCCACTTTATTAGAAACACCTGCCTTGTGCTTTCTCACTGGCCACTTTATTAGAAACCCCAACCTTGTCGCTACTTCTACTCACTGGCCACTTTATTAGAAACCCCAACCTTGTCGCTACTTCCACTCACTGGCCACTTTATTAGAAACACCTACCTTGTAGCCACTTCCACTCACCAGCCACTTTATTAGAAACACCTGCCTTGTGACTACTTCCACTCACTGGCCACTTTATTAGAAACACCTACCTTGTAGCCACTTCCACTCACCAGCCACTTTATTAGAAACACCTGCCTTGTGACTACTTCCACTCACAGGCCACTTTATTAGAAACACCTACCTTGTAGCTACTTCCACTCACTGGCCACTTTATTAGAAACACCTACCTTGTAGCCACTTCCACTCACCAGCCACTTTATTAGAAACACCTGCCTTGTGACTACTTCCACTCACCGGCCACTTTATTAGAAACACCTACCTTGTAGCTACTTCCACTCACCGGCCACTTTATTAGAAACACCTGCCTTGTGACTACTTCCACTCACAGGCCACTTTATTAGAAACACCTGCCTTGTAGCTACTTCTACTCACCGGCCACTTTATTAGAAACACCTGCCTTGTGACTACTTCCACTCACAGGCCACTTTATTAGAAACACCTACCTTGTAGCCACTTCCACTCACCAGCCACTTTATTAGAAACACCTGCCTTGTGACTACTTCCACTCACCGGCCACTTTATTAGAAACACCTACCTTGTAGCTACTTCCACTCACCGGCCACTTTATTAGAAACACCTACCTTGTAGCTACTTCTACTCACCGGCCACTTTATTAGAAACACCTGCCTTGTGACTACTTCCACTCACAGGCCACTTTATTAGAAACACCTACCTTGTAGCTACTTCCACTCACTGGCCACTTTATTAGAAACACCTACCTTGTAGCCACTTCCACTTACTTGCCACTTTATTAGGAACACATGTACTTGTAATTTTACACCATATTCATTCATTTTGGATTTAAGAACTGAATGTTTGCCCAACAAACGTCCTCCTCTGCAGAAACGGCGGAACATCACAATGCTGGTGAACACGCTCTACATCGACTTCTCTGACGGGAAACACCAGAACGTTCAGGAATACGAGGTTCAGTGTGATGCCCAGAGGAAGGTTGCGATGGTCAACATCATCTCAGTGGAGGAGCGCACACGTCTGAACCAACTGGCCAGACTGGCCGAGGAGTCCAACAGCCAGGGGGGCGGAGAAAGCAAGGAAAGCGAGCCGCACGAGACCAGCGACATCGTCTTCATCAGCGTGTGTGTGCTGGCGGTCATCCTCATGCTGATCGCCATTGTGTGGCTGGTTCTTCTGTAGGAACCTTCTCATGCTTGCTTTCTTCATCTGTATGTTTTTGTACTCTTTTTATACAACGGTTCGCTTCATATCACACACACACACACACACTCTAATATTATATTATATATTAATAATAAATATTGATAAATAAACCATCAGGTTTGGCTTCTTGCCATTTTGAGGACACTGTACTTTATCTATTTCTGTCTAAACCTGATCACATCTTCATCCAATCCCTAAAAGCTAATAAAGACAACCCAGTTAAACAACTGCAGTAAGAATCTCATCCCACCTGTTAAACATGGGGGTGGGAGTATTCTTATCCTGGAGCTGCTTTGCTGCCTCAGGTCCAGGATGACCTACCATTATTAATGGATGGATGACTTCTGGATTGTACAGCTTGTCTAATACCTGTATAGAAGTACTGCCATTAGAATAGGACTCTCTAGACAGAGCAGAGAAGCATGAATCTATTGGCACCATGCTGCCCAATACCAGGCGTGGGCTTGAGGGGTATATATAAAGCCCCCCAGCAGCATTGAGCTGTAGAGCAGTGGAGGAACTTTTTCTCTGGAATGATGGTGGAGCTCCATCCAGTACTTTTGAGTTGGGGAGTTGGGGATGATGAGGTGGCTCTTGTCGCTGCATGCAATCAAATCCTCACAGCAATGCTCCTCCTCCAAAATCTAGTAGAAAGCCTTCTTCCCTGGACAGTAGAGACAGTTCCTTTGTCTCCAACAAAAGCCGGATATACTCTTTAATAGCCTTGATTTCAGCAGAAACAATGAGTGAGCAGGTGTCCAAATACTTTTGTCCAAACCATATTTTTGCATTATTTGTTTAATTTGGTTAATTTGTCTAATTGTAGGGTGTGTAAGAAGCATCTCAACTCAAATGTGTCCAATTTACACAGAAAGGGTTCACGAGATTTCCTCTTTTCATCACCAGCTTGTTTTAATTAATGATGCTGAGGTCAGGTAATTGTCCTTTTCTTAAAATACTGATTAACGACTCAACAGTGCAATATGCTGCATGTAGTCGTATACCTGTACAGGTTTTGCCATTAAAATAGTTAAAAACTAAAATCTAATATAAAAACATGTCAGGATTCTCTTTCCTGAGACTGGTCACCTAGTCCAGTGATACTTCATGTGCACGCAGCTCCAGTTCAATGTAATATTGACATTATAAAAAAAAAGAAAAAAAAGATGAGGGGTCCAAAAAGATAAGATGAGGGGTCACTGTTTCTTCTTGTGACTGCTGACAAACACGTTCACAGGGACTTTACCGTCCCGCACTTGTTCTCGGACGTCTGGCTTGTGCTTCAGAGTGAAGACGAGCGCTCTAACGGTCTTCCTGTAAACTCTGTTAATCAGCCGGGAAGACTGGTGAAACACTTCCCTCTCGATGTTCTCCACCAGTCCGGCGTTACCCTGGAGGAACGACAGGAACAAGACAAAGAGATGAGTTTTTAACACACTGTTGTAAAACTGGCCACTTTATTAGAAACACCTACCTTGTAGCTACTTCCAACCACTGGCCACTTTATTAGAAACACCTACCTTGTAGCTATTTTCACTCACTGGCCACTTTATTAGAAACCCCTACCTTGTAGCTATTTTCACTCACTGGCCACTTTATTAGAAACCCCTACCTTGTAGCTATTTTTACTCACTGGCCACATTATTAGAAACCCCTAGCTTGTAGCTATTTCCAATCACTGGCCACTTTATTAGAAACCCCTACCTTGTAGCTACTTCCAATCACTGGCCACTTTATTAGAAACCCCAACCCTGTGCTTTCACTCACTGGCCACTTTATTAGAAACCCCAACCCTGTGCTTTCACTCACTGGCCACTTTATTAGAAACACCTACCCTGTGCTTTCACTCACTGGCCACTTTATTAGAAACCCCAACCCTGTGCTTTCACTCACTGGCCACTTTATTAGAAACACCTACCCTGTGCTTTCACTCACTGGCCACTTTATTAGAAACACCTACCTTGTGCCCCCACTCACCTGCCATGCTACAGTTTACAGGTATTGTAGCACTGCTCATCTCCAACATACAGGGTACTTTCTCTCTCTCACACACACACACACACACAGACACACACACACACACACAGTAAAGCAGTAAAGCCTACCTCCAAGCCGATGCTCTCTGAGAGGAGTTTCACTGCATTGCTCCTGAGTCCTTCGGTCTGTTTATCGCAGCGGACCTCTATAGATGGCTTGTTGGCGTTCTCCTCGATGAACGTTCTCCAGTGCTTGTAGACGTCTCGTGCCAAAGCCTTCACGTCGGTGTCCGGGTGCTGCTTGCGCAGGTTATTAACTGTGTGGCCTACAGGAGACAGTGAGTGTGGAGAAGCCATGAATTATAATCTAGAGCTCATAATTACAATATGTGGTCTTATTAAAACATCCTGGCGAATAGAGACATGGTCAAAGACTAGCCTGCGTTGTTCTAAACAAAATCTGTATTTGTTGGCTTGTACAAATGACTTGATTCCTCCAAACATCCACAGAACCTCATCTGAGGCCGAACAGGAAGCTCACATCCCTCAATAAACCTGTAGAAGCATGGGTGAACTGCAGTGCCACTGATTTCTGCTTTACCAATACTGAAGTATAATAGAACACACAGCCATGTGATGCATTAGTGAGCATGACTTGACCTTCCTTTTTTTAAATAGATATTTTATTTAGTTTTTAATGTTTATAAACATAATACAAATAACATGGATGAACATATGACGAAGGAAGAACATACATACTAAATAAATACATAATAAATAAATAATAATAATAATAATAATAATAATTATATATATATATATATATATATATATATATATATGTGTGTGTGTGTAATGAGGTAGAGATTTTGATGAAGGAATTTGGGGTGTGTGTGTATATATATATATGTGTATGTGTGTGTGTGTGTAAGAGATTTTGATGAAGGAATTTGGGGTGTGTGTATATATATATGAATATATAATGTATGTGTGTGTAATTTTTAAATCTGAAATATTTATGTGTATTTATTTATTTTATGTATGTGTATGTATATATACACACACACTATATATATATATATATATATATAGGTAGAGATATGAGAATTTGAATTATATTAATTTAAGGCTGTATATCTTCACTCTGGTCCAGTGAAATGTCCTTAATACAATCAATAAATTCTTGCCAGGTTTTATAAACTATGTTTCCTATTATTTTATAATTGATCAATTATTTTTTCATGCCTTTCTTACCAATTTTGGTCGACCTCAGCACCTCCTTTGAAGGCACTTTCTTGTCGAGCTCCCTCAGAGCCAGCAGCATGTTCTCCTTGGTCTGACCAGGCAGTTCTAGAGTGGACCTGTACCTCTCGATGTCCTCAATCACCACCACCCTCTGAAAAGCCACACAACAGTGGTCACAGCGGACAGTCCACGGTCCTGAGTAAAAGCACAGTAAGCTGCACTGCTCACCTTTAATGACTCCAGTGTTGCCTGTCTGTACACTTTCTCTGCGGGTCTCCCTCCCTGCTTCCCTTCAGGCTGCCTCGGGAGCTTCACAACAAACCTGTCCATCCAGGAGCAGGAGCAGGAGCAGGAGCAGGAGCAGGAGCAGGAGCAGGAGCAGGAGCAGGAGCAGGAGCAGGAGCAGGAGCAGGAGCAGGAGCAGGAGCAGGAGCAGGAGCAGGAGCAGGAGCAGGAGCAGGAGCAGGAGCAGGAGCAGGAGCAGGAGCAGGAGCAGGAGCAGGAGCAGGAGCAGGAGCAGGAGCAGGAGCAGGAGCAGGAGCAGGAGCAGGAGCAGGAGCAGGAGCAGGAGCAGGAGCAGGAGCAGGAGCAGGAGCCTGCTGCTGATCTGCCTTACACGGGTTAGCTAAACCTCCAATTTCAGAAACTCACTCTCAAACCCACTGCTGATTTCCTCATGTCTTGCTTTCAAATTCAAGAGAATTCAAAATAAAAGTCTCGGTTTTTTTCTACAGTTTGAGATTTGTCACATAATCACAATCGAATTAGCTAGCTAGCAATTATAATAAATACAATATTTAATTTATTAAGCGGGGAAAACTCGATTTAACAATAAAAAATCAGACATTTAAATGTCTAATGGTGGCGGAGATGTCGAATGAAGTTTCTTATGTGTAAATCTTATATCACGTATAAAATGACTTAAGTACTTATTAGTTTATCTAACTATTATACATTACAGCTGTTTATTAAATTCCCCCAAAACGTTGGTACGGACGGTAGCCAGGTAGTAAACACTGAGCTTTTATTTTGGAAGCGGATATGGCGCCATTGTTTGTTCGCCGCGTGTGACGTAGGTGGATGTCGGTTTTAGCGGGTTTTCCGTAACAGCGTTTATTAAACTGAGGATTTTTTTTTATTTATTTAGACGCTTAAATAATTATAAATCTTCTACTGTATGGTTAAAAAGTGGAGGGAAAGTTATGCTTTAATTGTTGGACGTGATTACGGCAGTTTTCAGTAAAGGTAAGATATTCCAAACAAAGTAAACAAACGGAATTGAGCTCTTTAATCTGTATTATTTTTGCACTGGTTAATTTAACCTTTTAATTTTGTCTGTTTGTCCTGATTAGTTGAGTTTTATTTATAAGCCTGGTGAAACGTCTTGTTGTTCGGGTTTTAGGCGGGATTTTCATAATGGAAGTGGAAACGCCGCAGTCCTTACAGAGTGTGGAGAAAGGAGAGCAAACGGACAACAAACGAAAAATTCCCAGTAAGAATTTTATTAAAAAATAACGATAAAATAAGTAGTTAATAGATAAAGATGCAAGTTTATCTACAAGCGCCTTTCAAGCGTGGTTATGCGATATGGTGTAATGTAATATCGCGATATTTCGTATACACTGTACTGTACTTATCGCGATATTTCGTGTGTGTCTGTCCAGGAGATGTTGAGCTGGACATTGAGTTTCTGTATGAAGTTGTCCCCCAGCTGTCCAGAGTTTTCCGGATCACTGACAAGATTGGAGAAGGTTTGGAGCTGAACTGAGCCTTGGAAACATGCATGCTTACATACACTATATGTGCAAAAGTATTGGGACACCTGCTCACACATGTTTCCAGCTTATATTGGGAGTAACTGAGTATTTCGTTGATTGCATTCAAGAGCATTAGTGTGGTCAGGATGGTCATGGCTCATCACCTCCCCAACTAATCCCAAAAGTATTGGATGGAGCACCATGCCTCGTTCCAGAGAACACAGTTCAGAAGCAATGCTGGGGGCTTCATACATACCCCTCTATAGCCCACGCCTGGCATTAGGCAGCATGGTGCCGATAGGGTCATGATGTTTATTATCTGCTCCAGAGAGTCCTATTCTATTGGCAGTGCTTCTTCTCTACAGGGACTAGACAAGCTGTGTGGGTGCGACCTAAAGTAGCTGAATCCATTAATGAAAAGAGGTGTCCACAAACATTTGGACATATAGTGTATATAGTGAATCTTTTGGGAATGTATTTGTTTCTCATTAGGAATTGTTTTTTTTAATCATTTATTTTTAATTCTACAGGTACCTTCAGCTCTGTCTACCTTGGCGAGGCCCAGATGACCGACGGCAGGAGAGAGAAGTTTGCGTTAAAACATCTCATCCCCACAAGCCACCCGGTGCGGATCGCCGCAGAGCTCCAGTGTCTGACTGTGGCTGGGTGAGTGTTCTCATCGTCGTCAGCCCTGTTATAGACAATAACAAGCTGCTTTTTACATTAAAATATTATCAATAATTAATATGGCAGAATAACTTGATGATCATGCATATCTTCAGTTGTCCCACTGTACAGCTTTATGGTAAAGCAGAACCTGCTGGTGGACTTCCTAGTTAATACTTTTCAAGCAAAGTGATCTTTAAAACGCTTCCCATTCTTCCCTACAGTTCAGTGAAGCGAAATTTTATTTTATAATTACTTAATTAACTGTCAGAATATTAAAAAAATACTACTCAGTAATTAGTAATCACTAGAGACTGCTCCAGTCTGATAGGGAGGGTAATATTATTGAGCAAATATGTGCAGGAAATCCTGGATTGCAGACACTTTCAGAAATGTAGACAAAAATAGCTCAGAATATATTTATTTTATAGTTCATAAGTTATTATAGTTTATAGTTTAAGTTTATTAATATTATCAATTTGTATATTTTGTTTGTACAACTCAATCTACTCCACACTTTCGCTTAGCTAATGGCCTCTGTTGATGTTCTTACATGTGATTCTTTTTATTTATTTATTTATTTACTTACTTTAAGCATAGTACTTTTTAAAGAAAATAAAAAATCAGCTTGACTCTGCTGAGACTCAGTAGGTAGTCTATTCGGAAGTAAAAAGTATTATGCCAATTTTAATAATCAATAATGACCGCCCTGCTTTGTTGTTCGTCTTTCAGTGGTAAAGAAAATGTGATGGGGGTGACTTACTGCTTCCGGAAGGACCATCATGTGGTGATAGTCATGCCCTATGTAGAGCACCAACCTTTTGTGGTAAGTACTATTGAAGTAACAAGGAGGGCTGTGATTTATTATTTGCATAATGAAGTTAATAAACCATGAGTGCTGGTAGTCCGTACTAAAATAATAGCTACAGCAAAATAGGAAAATGTGTAATCACTCATTGTATTTATTGTGGGCATTTATTAGACAGAAAACACATTTTGGGGATTATTTTAAAATATTCTTTAAATACAGTAAATCCTAAAGGTAAAAAAATATATATCACCCGGACCAGTACAGGTGATCTATAATATCTATAGATCTATATATCTAGCTGTATCCTATATTAACTGCACCTATATTAGAGCTGGGCAATATGACAATATTTTATCATATTGTTATCATGGTACACAGTATGAGTGTATCATGGATATCATGGCTTATCTGCACGTTTCATTACAAAGCATATAATCAGTCTTATTTATTTCAATAGAGTTCATCATATTTTAAGTGTATGGAGAGTATTTGGACAGCAGTTTGTTTGTTTTTTACGCTGCTGGTGCGTTTTGCCTACATGGCGAAATATTGCGATAAATATCAGATATTGTAAAAAATGTCTAAATAAATACCCTGATATAAAAATGTTCCATATCGCTCAGCTCTAACCTGTATACTGTAATCCAAATTGTTGTTGCATTCTAGGATATTGTTGGCACGCTGAGCTTCGAGGAGGTGCGGCAGTACATCTATCACTTACTCAAAGCCTTGAAGCACATACATGAGTTTGGCATCATCCACCGCGACATCAAGCCAACGAACTTTCTCTACAACCGACGGGAGAAAGAGTACGTGTGTGATGTTTGTGCCACAGTTATTTAATAATCCAACTGTACATTTGATCTGCTCTACAGATCCACTTTTACAGTTTAACACAGAAAAATTCCCATCAAATACAGTATAATGAAAATGTTTAACAAGCGATTACATTTTATTATTATTCTTTTTATTTTATTTGTATTTTATTTGTTATGTTGACAATCATAATTTTTATTATTATTATTTTTTTTTTTTTTTTTACATATCTGTTGCAAAGTAAAAAAAAAAAATAACAGAGCAGCATCAACCTACAATGTCTATATCAGTGCATTGTTAAAAAAATAATTCACAAATGTGTAAGACTGTAACTAACAGAGTATTCGATTCCTCTTAAATAATGTTCAACCAGCTTAATAGATTCTTTTTTGCCTGTCCAGGTACGCGCTGGTGGATTTTGGCCTTGCTCAGGGCACTCCTGACACTCAGATTGAGCTGCTGAAGGTGGTGAAAGCTCAGAAAGGTGGTGGGTCTGTGGGCAAATCTGAGGAGAAACGGGCACTGACCTCTTTACCTCCCAACACAAGGAGTCCTGCACCTCACACCTCCACAAAAACAGCAGCTAAAAGACCCTGTCCACCTGTTCGCACGAAACACACCAAGGTGTCTGCACCTCCTCTCTCTGGCACTGCTTTCCTAAATACTCACCCCTGTCAGTGGAATGACTGTATCTCTGTATATCGTCAGAACGAACCCTTAGAAGTCAGTTATTACTCCACACTATTCCACTGTATTTCTTTAATTCTATTTACATAGTTACTAATTACACATTAGCGTAGTTACTAGTTACATTACTTGTTTTTTAAATGAATTTTAATTGGCGAGAGATGACAACATGCAACTAAAATATATGTTGAATTTAACATAGATATTGAAAATGTAAATATATCTAATATATTTTTTAGACTTTATATGATTTGTAATCATATTTATTTATTTAAGTCAGTATAAGATGTCTCTTCTACCTACAAATACTATTTAAAGTTTATGATCTGTACTTTCCACTCAATTCTCAAAATAATTGCTACAGAAATCTGAAAATATGATACGATATCTCCGGTGATGATGGACTTTTAAGGGTTGAAGACATTTCCTCATTATAAATTATGTTTCGGGTGAAAGTGCCGTCGACGCTCCTCTTCAGAGCAGTACTTACAACTTTGTTTGTCTGTTAGGAGCTGATGGGACTTTGTAAGACGTCTCGTTCTGTGTTTGGGGAGCGAAACCTCAACAACGTAAACTCCACAAAGACTCTTACAGATAAAGTCGAGGTGGGTTTCTTGATTATATTATATTATATATGATTATATTATATTATATATGATTGATTATGTTAAAAAGCAAGCAAGCAATGTACTAATAAGTTTAATAATTTACTGAGCTTTAAGAAATGGCTAAACAGTAAAATGCCAAAGAAGGTAAACCCCATTCAGAGGCTTTCAAAGATCCCACAGAATTGTACTGAGAAGCAAGGGGAAAATGCATGTGTACCCACCCGAGTCTGAAAAAACGCCAGCTGCCAGGTTATGATTGCTAGATTCATTAAGAAATTTGAATCCGTTATTATTATTATTATTATTATTATTATTGTTGTTGTTATTATATTTTTATTATCTTATAAGCTTATAAGCTAAGTGAAGCAGAGTTTGTCAGTGTGCTGAATGCTTAGCTCCAGCTCCAAATAGTGATTTGCTGTGATTTCAGGGACACCTATTAAAACCTACAAAAACAGATGATGTCATCGCACGCAAGTTTGTATCTACTAAGCGGCGCCCTCTTCCTGCGAGAGCTGCCATGACCAGCCAGAAGCCGAAACCCACAGCACTTAACCCAGCTCTCACCTGCAGCTGCTACATGACTGACTGCATCTGCAACATCTGCCTCTCCAGGTAAAAGACCAGCCTCCAGATCAGGGTTTACCAGATTAGAAAACAGTATTATTTATTATTATTATAAAAGATTTGTTTTTTTTACTGTGAATCATCAAGTTTCCACTTATTTATGTGTCTATTTTAATCTCCCTAACAGAGTTTCTAACCCCTAAACAGTAGTTTACAGTTCTGTGGCAGTTGTAGCCACACATGCATCCATTTCAGATACCGGAAGTCTTCTTTGCCGGGAACTGTGTTTCATGGTCAGATATGTGTGTGATCCTCATCTAACAGTATCTGTGCTCTACAGGAAACAGCAGGTGGCTCCCAGAGCAGGAACACCAGGCTTTAGGGCTCCTGAAGTTCTAACCAAGTGCCCCAACCAAGGAACAGGTATGGGATCAGGCACTGTGTGGTTTCGTATCTGAAGTAACATCAGTCCTCCTGCTCTGTGTTGCAGACCTGATTTGCCTTTGCTGTAGCAGAAAATGCTGATTTACATGAAGACCTGTTCCCCCTCTTTTCTCCGCAGCTATTGACATTTGGTCAGCGGGTGTTATCCTGCTCTCCCTTCTGAGCGGCCGGTACCCATTTTTCAAAGCCAGCGACGACCTGATTGCCTTGACTCAAATCATGACTATCCGTGGGTCTAGGGAAACGATACAGGCAGCTAAAACGTTTGGTATGTCTCATTTCTCTAGAGGTTCTTTTTGCTCCTTAGGGCTCATTAGTGGAGAGGGACTGTCATTGTAGTTACGACCAACACAAGTGTGTAGTTTTTACAGTCTCATGGTAATAACTGCTGGTATTTGAATCCAGTATGAATCTGCAGTGTATAGTTTTTACACCCTGATAGTATATACTGTGGAGTAATTGAATCCGGTATGAATCTCCAATGTGTAGTTTCTATGATATTAATAATTGCAGGGATTTGAATCCAGTATGAATCTCCAATGTGTAGTTTCTATGATATTAATAATTGCAGGGATTTTAATCCGGTATGAATCCACAATGTGTAGTTTCTACAATGCTAATAATTGTGCAGTGAACCCGGTATGAATCAACAGTGTGTAGTTTTTATGATGTCAATGATTGCAGGGATTTGAATCCGGTATGAATCTGCTGTGTATAGGTTTTAAAGTCTGATAGTATTTACTGTGGAGTAAGTGAATCCGGTATGAATCGGCAGTGTGTAGTTTTTATGATGTCAATAATTGCAGGGATTTGAATCCGGTATGAATCGACAGTGTATAGTTTCTATGATGCTAATAATTGCAGGGATTTGAATCCAGTATGAATCTGATGTGTATAGGTTTTAAAGTCTTATAGTATTTACTGTGGAGTAAGTGAATCCAGTATGAATCTACAGTGTGTAGTTTCTGTGATGCTAATAATTGTGTCGTGAATCCAGTATGAATCTACAGTGTGTAGCTGTTGCGGTATGATGGTAATATGATGGTTATTGAGTGGAATTTGAAGCCAGTCTGAATCTACACTGTAGTTTCTTTGACACTAATAATTGCATTGATTTGATTCTGGTATGAATCTTTAGTGTTTACTTTCTAGTGAGATGCTAACTGGATGCTAAAGGGCTATATACTTTAAGATAGGGGCAGTGGTGGCTCAGCGGTTAGAGCGCCGGGATATCGATAACAGGGTTGTGGGTTCGATTCCCGGGCTCGGCAAGTTGCCACTGTTGGGTCCTTGAGCAAGGCCCTTTACCCTCTCTGCTCCCCGGGCGCTGGAGTTGGCTGCCCACCGCTCTGGGTGTGTGTGTGTACTCACTGCCCCTAACACATGTGTGTGTGTGTGAGTGTGTGTTCACTACCAGATGGGTTAAATGCGGAGGACACATTTCGCTGTACAGTGACAAATACGTGCACCTTTACCTTTACTTTACCTTTTTAAGATCAGGTTTTCTGTAGGAACAGGGGGGGAAAATGCATAGGTACTTAACCCAAACCTCTCAAATCCCTAGAACTACACTACACCACCTCTTCCGGGCTACAGTGAAACCAGTAGGCTTCACTGTGTGGCTTGAAATGGTTGTTGTTCTTGTTAATGTTGACTGAATATTGTTGTGGACATGCAGGTAAAGCTATAGTGTGCAGCCGCGAGCTTCCTCCGCTGGACCTGAGGATCCTCTGCGAGACCCTGAGAGGTATCCGGCCATGTGGAGAGGATTCCCTGCCTGCTGAGTTTAAGGCAACTCGCCACCCTGCAGAAATCAAACAGGACCCAACTAAACCTGCTCAGAGACGCAGCAGCCAGTCTACCCCAGAATCGTCCCGAGGAACCGGGTGGGACAGCGCACCGGATGACGTTTATGACCTGCTGGACAAACTCCTAGATTTGAACCCAGCAACAAGAATAACCGCTGCTGAGGCTCTGCAGCATCCACTCTTTAAAGACATTGCTGATTAATGATGGACGTGGATGAACATCCAGTCGACCTGTTCAAACCCCACCCACAACACTTTTCACAAATGTTGCCAGGTTGGACAAACTGTTCGGACTGTTGTACTGATCCTAATTTAGAGTGCATTAATAATTTTAAGCCATTTACAGCACTGTGCAGAAGTGTTAGTCCCCTAATACCACTATTCTAAACCTATTCTCAAAGGAGAAACAAGAGCTTCTCATTCTGAAGAAAGAAAGTAGTGAGATCTTGTCTGTGAGCTAGTCTGAAGAAAAGAGCTCGCTCGGTTCCTCCAGGGTTCTCCTGGACGCCCCCCAGTCCAGCCAGCACAGCGTGGAGGATGTGTTCAACTCCATCATTATCAGCAGCAGCAGTTCACCTGATTTACCACCAAATCAGGTGTTGATCCATGAGGAGAACTTTGGAGATGTTCTAATGATGAACACAGTGATGGAGAACCACCATCACCACTTTCTGTAGGAGTGTTATTAGTGCAGATAAACACTTGAGTTCTAATTTACAAGGGACTAAAACTTTGCACGGTACTAAAAGTTCAGACGATGGGAAATCGATCATTTCAGACTTTAGTAATTAGCTACTGCATAGCAGGGTCACACAGCAGCTGGAAACCGAGATCCCTGCAGTTTCTCTTTGGATTCAATGGGATTTTTCTAGCGTTCAGATAAGCTTAGCACCAGCACTACAAAAGAAGGTTTATGGGGCCAAGATTAGAGCTTATGCATCCCACCACCTACCCCCACCCCCCTGTTCAAAATCCTCAGGGTTTCTTTTCCTTTTTTGAATGAGGCACTGCACACAGAGCTGAGTGCTGCTGCAGGTTTGTTTAATGTGTGATAATTAATGCTACATAGAAGGTGCGTTAGTCCTGTAAGATGTCATACTGTGGAAAGTCTAAGTATTTATTTTTCCAATGTAAAATTGTGTACTGTTTGGTTCAGGCAGAGAAGTGAAATCACCTTGATTGTCAGCTTTTTAGGGATTTTTTTTTTTTTTTTTTGCAAATTTGTAACACTTCAGAAAAATTAAAATATTTTAATAAACTTATTCTTATGAACATCCTGATTTTCATGGCTTGCTCTTTTCTCTAAAAACACATAATTCAGAATAAAAATAAAAAGATGGTAAAATTGTATAAAACAACGCAGTCCAGTTTTACAAAAAAAAGCTTTACACCTGTAAATAAACCATGTCGTCGCTGTCCGATGAGAAAAACGTGCATCTCCAAACTGGCAACTTCACTGGGGGAAAAATTTAATTGAATGTTTTAATGTAAAATAATTTTATAAGTTAATTCCATGTTATTTCAAGCATTTCTATTGGTCTATTCATCCAGAATGATTTACTCACTGTACAGAAGCAGCTACAGGGTTCAAACCATGGAGAAAACTAAAAATGGACATGCACGTTTTTCATTGGACAGCGGCGATATCACCAAGTATGTACTTACAGACATCCTGCATAAACAATTTTTAAGATATTAAAGTGACAGTCCACAGTTTTTACCACTTTTAAAGGAGAGTTCCACAGACTAGATGTAAACAGTTATTCTGGGTAGGAGTTACAGCCTTTTAATTTACCATCCGAACCCACCAGTAAACTTTCAAGTTCGATATGGAATGTCTCTGATGGTAAGTGAATTAAAAATGCATGGTTTAAGCCCAAATCCGTAACGACTCCGAATGACTGTTTACATCCTAACAGCTGAGATCCCCTTCACGGCTCATGTGCATCAGTTCAATTCAGCTATTTGTGGCTCCTGTTTTTCCAATAAACAATAAAACTCTACAGCTAAATCTGTGCAGCTGTAACTTAGTACAGCTTATTGGTGAATTGCCACTAGTCAGAACAGTAAATCAGAAAATAAACAGGATACTAGTTTTATGGCAACATGTTTTCTTACAGTAACAGCAATAACAGTGTCTTAATCTTAATCTAACATATAGATTGTACAGTAAACTGTTAAGAGCTTATTGGATGAACTAGTAGAAGAATGGAAAGGCAAAAAGTAGAGCATTTTAATACAATGTCCTGCAGTGGACAGGCCTTTTTTTTGTTTTTTTATTATTATAATATTGGGACATCCCAGAGGCTGCAATATGCAAATTACCCCCCCCCCCCGCCAAACATGTACATTTAATTTTATTTAAGCTTTTAGCATCCCGATCAATGCTGCCAGATCAGATTCCGGTCTTTAAAATCTAATGTAATCACAGTACTAGTCCTCCGTCCGTATCGTGCAGCCCTACCGCTGCACTGCACTGATCACACGGTTTCCTGCTGTAGGGGATTTCTAGTAGTGATCCATGTTTTCGGTGGGAAAGCTTCTACCAGAGAAGACGGCGGCGGCAGGGTTCAGTGGTTTCTTGCTAAAAGAAGTTCTTAATCCAGGCCTAAACCCTTCCTTTCGCCTCTGCAATCTCCTCGATTCTCGCCAAGACGCTCTCGATCAGATCGAAGGTGTAGAGGGCAGACTGCAGCACCTGCAGGACAGAACAGGAGACTGGTGTGGTTAAAGTGACTGTGACTGTAAGCCAGCCTGAAGATCACATACACACACACACATCTACATATGTGTGTAAATATATATTTGTCTATATACACACACACACTATCTCTCTATCTATCTATCTATATACACACACACAAAGCTTCACCTGGAGCTGCATTTCCGGAGTCATGTTGGGTAAGCTCTCGTTTCCGACGGTCACTGTGCAGGCAGGTGCTTTCGATTCTGCAAGAATACAGAAAAGTAGAACATCAACACTTGACTACTTTAGAAGCTCGGAGCACCTCAGCGGCCCTAAGGTCACAAGTTCAAATCCTGAGCCTTTGGTGGAGCTGCAGGAGAACCTCTCTCCTGAGTCACACTAGTGTAAAATCCTGTAGAGTTACTCTACGGCCTCAGTCCACATGCATCTCTACCTTGGAGTCCAGAAGCTTGTCCAAAAATGCATGTGTGCAGCTGTCCATGAGGGGGGCGCTCAAATCCTGATTTGTATTCACAGCAGTGGAGTAAAAGTGAATTACTTCACTAACTGTAGGGGGAGTCACAGAGCACAGACTACCAATTCCCGCATAATGCTGTGAGTTCTGGATCACTGGTAAGATGAAGCTAAAGGTTCTAACCTGTTCCACTGCTCTTCTTATTCTCCTTCGCATTCTTCAGCTCGGCTTCATAGTGCGCTTTGGACATGTTCAAACCTGTCCTCAGTGGCTTCAGGAAGTTCTCCTCGATCTTGTAGAGTTCACTCCATATTCCTGTCTGAGGGGAACACAGCCAGGCTATCAGACCACCCCCCCTCCAGCATGAGGAGATGTGAGATGGGACGTTTCTGTGCAGCTCATCCTAAACGCTGAAAAGCGGCCCTACCTCATTCTCCCACTCCTTATCTCTGATCAGAAGATAGCGCAGCAGGTTCAGCGACTCCATGATCCTACATCAGAACAGAGACACACCTTTTAATAATCCGACCAACTCAAACATGGGAGGATAACCCTGGTTAAAAGCTACAGCAGAAAGTATTTGGACACCTGCTCGTTCAGTGTTTCTTATGAATCCAAGGGCAAAAAGTTGATTTTGGAGGAGCACTGCTGTGAGGATTTGATTGTATTCAGCAACATTGCATTCAGAGTGTTAGTGAGGTCATGATGTTGGATGGATGATCACCACCCCACCTCATCATCCCCAACTCCCCAACTTATCCCAATCAAAAGTATTTGATGAAGCACCACAATCCATCATTCCAGAGAACACAGCTCCAGGAAACAGAGATATGATTTTAGATTTCTAACTAATTATTAACTTTGATATTAAAATATTTAAATAAGAAACCTGGCACATGTGAGCGGCTTGGGGGGGGGGGGGGGGGGGGTGCTCTCACCGGTCTAGATTGTGTAGTAAATCAGTTTCTGGTCCCTGGGGAAGGCACAGGACTTGGTGCAGTAATGGCAGGAGATATTTACCCAGAAACCACTCGTTCTCATAACCCGGCTAGAGGAAATAACAAAACAAAAAAACACAGCAATGAATGTCCACAGTGTCCAAACTGTCCACACAGACTCAGACTGAGTGGGTCAATTATCCTTCACACAAACCTTCAAGGCAAAGTCAATCTGGTTTCTGATGTTCTTGATGATGTATCCTTCCACGCCTGCATGCTCACTAGTTTTCAACATACACCTAAAACACAGTATGTGAAACTCTATATAACATCAGAATAAACTCAAATAAACAAAGTCAGTGGTCAGTGAGAGTGTCTACCTGTAATTAACTCTATAAAACATTAGAATAAACCCAAATAAGCATAAAGTCAGTGGTCAGTGAGAGTGTCTACCTGTAATTAACTCTATATAACATTAGAATAAACTCAAATAAGCATAAAGTCAGTGGTCAGTGAGAGTGTCTACCTGTAATTAACTCTATATAACATTAGAATAAACTCAAATAAACAAAGTCAGTCGTCAGTGAGAGTGTCTACCTGTAATTAACTCTATAAAACATTAGAATAAACCCAAATAAGCATAAAGTCAGTGGTCAGTGAGAGTGTCTACCTGTAATTAACTCTATATAACATTAGAATAAACCCAAATAAGCATAAAGTCAGTGGTCAGTGAGAGTGTCTACCTGTAATTAACTCTATATAACATTAGAATAAACTCAAATAAACAAAGTCAGTCGTCAGTGAGAGTGTCTACCTGTAATTAACTCTATATAACATTAGAATAAACCCAAATAAGCATAAAGTCAGTGGTCAGTGAGAGTGTCTACCTGTAATTAACTCTATATAACATTAGAATAAACTCAAATAAACAAAGTCAGTGGTCAGTGAGAGTGTCTACCTGTAATTAACTCTATATAACATTAGAATAAACTCAAATAAACAAAGTCAGTCGTCAGTGAGAGTGTCTACCTGTAATTAACTCTATAAAACATTAGAATAAACCCAAATAAGCATAAAGTCAGTGGTCAGTGAGAGTGTCTACCTGTAATTAACTCTATATAACATTAGAATAAACCCAAATAAGCATAAAGTCAGTGGTCAGTGAGAGTGTCTACCTGTAATTAACTCTATATAACATTAGAATAAACTCAAATAAACAAAGTCAGTGGTCAGTGAGAGTGTCTACCTGTAATTAACTCTATATAACATCAGAATAAACTCAAATAAACAGAAAGTCAGTGGTCAGTGAGAGTGTCTACCTGTAATTAACTCTATATAACATTAGAATAAACTCAAATAAACAAAGTCAGTGGTCAGTGAGAGTGTCTACCTGTAATTAACTCTATATAACATTAGAATAAACTCAAATAAACAAAGTCAGTTGTCAGTGAGAGTGTCTACCTGTAATTAACTCTATATAACATTAGAATAAACCCAAATGAACAGAAAGTCAGGGGTCAGAATGGGGTGATTGTCAGTAAAGTTAAACAGCTTTACACACCGTTTTCTCAGCCAGACGTCTGCATGGTTCTGTGTGTGCAGTAACGACTCACCTGAAGAACTTGAATTTGGCCTCTGTATTAAACTTGTCAATGCTCAGTTGGAACACGGACAGTCCTTTAGTCCTCTGTCAACAGAAACAAACTTCCATCAGAGAACACTATGGTTTAAAGTCATTTCTTTTATAACACATGAATAAGAAGCTTATAACAGGCACGGTTTCACTTGCTGTACCTGATAATCCTTTATGAAGGTGCATATAGAATTTATTAGAAACACATGCATATATTCGTACTATAAATAGAAATTCTCCTCTTCTATTACTGAACAATTCAGTAAGTTTCTAGCTGATTTACCAGATTCTGAACTGGACATAACGTCATCACTTTCACCAGATTCTGAAATCAAAAGCAGAAATGAGACAAATTAGGTGGATTCAGATCTCTTGAATTGCTGCACACTTTATGTTGTGGGTTTGATTAAGGATGGGTATGATTTCTATCTTTACCATCAATCTAGAGTCAGTCACCCATCATAACAAAGTAAAAACATAAAAACCTTTACTGTCATTTTTCACTTTTCCTCACAATGTAAATCTGGCAGATGTTCTATACATATGATATCAGAATTTCATTATGAACTGACCAATACAAATGCTCCAAAATTACTTGGAATATAATCTTTCGACATCTTTTTTTTAGTAGTACCTGATTTGAAAATATCTCAAAACAATTATAAAGACCTCACCAACGCTGAATGAATGTGCTCACCTGAGGAACACTAAAAAATGTTTTAAGGTCCAGGAGGTCCACTGGCAGACCGCTGTCCTCCACTCTCACCAGAGTTTTCTCATAAAGCTCCTGTGGAGAGGAAACAAGCTCATAAGCACTCATATGCAGACAGGAACTGATCAACAACACAGGTCAAATCAAAAGGTAATAAACCTTGTGGTCACAAAACCTTGTTTCAGCCAAGAATTAGGGCTTAGGAGGAGGGGAAAAAATGTTTACTTTACATGGAGTCAATGTAAAAACTAAACTATGAAGAAAAGTGAAAAACAATTAAAAAAAAAAAGAGAAAAAATGGAGGCAAGGTTTGGTGCGACCGCTACGACACTGATACACTGAATTTTGTGCTAACCAGGCCTTTCTGCAACCGTGATTCTTCAGTTCTGAAACAGACAAAATACAGGTCATGGATTAACAAATAAAACAAAATCTAATAAAATTCTATTAATAAAACAACTTCTGTAGTTTTATTTTTCTCAAAAGCAGTTTAATAAATAAAAGTAAATAAAAACACAAATTAACAATATAATACGATACGATAATACGATAAACAATACAATAAGTACAAAGTATTTAAAAACTAAATACATATATAAAAATAAGATGAGAGTTAGACTGAATACAATATGCTACAGCAGATAAAATAGAAAATCAAAAAGTCAATGATGCTGCCTTTTATTAAAGCTGGTCTAAAATAATGTTTTAGTTTAGATTTATTAATCATGAGAGTTTTTGAATTTTCTCATGAATGTGTAATTGTTCCACGTACCTGCTTAGCAAGAGCTCAACATATTCCATGTTGCACTGAAGAAGAAAAACTGGGCTGAAAAAAAGAGACACGCAGTATAAATAAAGTCAACTTTTCAAAAATATACAAAGTCAGAAGTAAGAATAGCCTGGCTAGCTCTCACTGTGAGCTGTAGCAATGTGTGAAACTACCTCCACCATGTTTGGAGGCTGTACTTTAGCCTGGCTAGCTCTCACTGTGAGCTGTAGCAATGTGTGAAACTACCTCCACCATGTTTGGAGGCTGTACTTTAGCCTGGCTAGCTCTCACTGTGAGCTGTAGCAACGTGTGAAACTACCTCCACCATGTTTGGAGGCTGTACTTTAGCCGGGCTAGCTCTCACTGTGAGCTGTAGCAGTGTGTGAAACTACCTCCACCATGTTTGGAGGCTGTACTTTAGCCTGGCTAGCTCTCACTGTGAGCTGTAGCAACGTGTGAAACTACCTCCACCATGTTTGGAGGCTGTACTTTAGCCTGGCTAGCTCTCACTGTGAGCTGTAGCAACGTGTGAAACTACCTCCACCATGTTTGGAGGCTGTACTTTAGCCTGGCTAGCTCTCACTGTGAGCTGTAGCAACGTGTGAAACTACCTCCACCATGTTTGGAGGCTGTACTTTAGCCGGGCTAGCTCTCACTGTGAGCTGTAGCAGTGTGTGAAACTACCTCCACCATGTTTGGAGAAAGATTCAAATAATAAAGGAGAGAATTCTGGGACTTCTACACAGAAACAGGATCAGCTGTCTATTTATTAGCATTTGATATCAATTCGGAAAAATGAGAAACTGACCAATAACCACATTCTGCTTCAGGTTATATCCCAGAGCGCCCCCTAGCTCTTTACCTCAGAACTGCAGGAAATCGTTCCATGGCAATGTGCTTAACAAAGAGTAAATGAGCCAGACAGGCCAGAGACTCTTTAGGATAACGAACTTCCTCCTCGAGAAAGCCGGGCACTTCTCTTTTCCGCAGAATGTTGTGGCACAGCAAGTCTGGCAGAGACTCGCCGATACTGGAGAGAATGCCCTGAAACAGAGAAGATCAGTGAAGAGGAGCTCTGAGTTGTAATGTTGGGTTTAAAGTCTTTAAGGTTTGGTTACAGCTTTATGACAACGGTAAGCCCAAAGATCTCATTTACATAATTTCCCCACTCTGACCAATGTGGTGAATCACCCTGCAGTTGATGACACAGTATGACTCAGGGTGTCGCACAGCTAAAAACAGCAGCAGTATAAACGTCTGCATTCAGTCTGCGTTTCAAGCTGATTGGAGAAAAAAAATGATGTTACTAATTCAAACAATGCAGTGTTTATTTTTTTACCAGTATCTCCGAGGCGAAGTCTCTGAGAGCGGATTTCTCCAATGTGTCCGGATCCTTCAGCTGCACCTCCAGGAGAAGATCACTTAAACTCTTCATACAACTGGAAACAGAGCAAAAGCATGTTCTCCATTTGGTCTTCTCTGTTCTCAGGATTCTCATAATCACCTATATGTCTGTATAACATTAATTAATCAAATAAGATATTCATTTTAGTTCTTTGGTTCTGTATGAACTAGTCCCGGTCCTGGAGGAACCCCGCTCCGCATTATTGTTGTCTTTTCCGTAACTCATAGTGGAGCTGGAATCATTGTACTGGTAATGTTGACTGTGGGGTGATTAAACCAGCATGAATCTGCAGCCTTTGTAGTTTTAAGTCAGACAGTAATAATAATAATAATAATAATAATAATAATAATAGTGGAGTAAATCCAGTATGAATCAACAGCATTTTTAGTCAGACTAATAACTATGCAATGATTTTATATATACAGTAAGAAACGTGGTGCAGTTTTAATGCGGTATGAATGTATGTATGTATTTGCAGTGTGTGCAGTTTCACAGTCTGATACTAATTATTTTAATTTGTTTGTAATCCAGTATGAATCTGGAGTCTTTGGAATAACAATAATAATAATTATTATTATTGTGCGAGTAAATCCAGTATGAATCAACAGCATTTTTTACAGTCAGACTGATAACTATGCAATGATTATTATTTTAATCCAGTATGAATCTACAGGGTTTACAGTTTTTCCCGTCTAACAGCAACAACTGTGCAGTGATTTTAAACTAGTATGAATTTGCCAAGACTTGTTTTGACTGAAGTCTGATACTAATTATTATAGTGAGACTGTATATGAATCCAGTATGAATCTATGTAGTTTTGAGACAGTAATAATTATAATTGTGAATTGTGAATCCAGTATGAATCTACAGCATTTTTTACCATTTTAATCCAGTATGAATTTGCAGTGCACAGTGTCTCAGTTTAATACTAATTATTATAGCATGTTAATAGTTGTAATCCAGTATGAATTTATATAATGTAGTTCTGAAAGTATAGCAGTACCAACTGTGGAGTGATTTTAATCCGGTATGAAGTTGCACTGTGTATGATTCTACCAGTCTCACAGTAAGAAATGTGGCAACAATTTTAATCCAGTTTAATCCAGAATTTGCAGTGTGCACAGTGTCCCGGTCTGATGCGAATTATTAGACAGAGCTAATAGCTGGAATCCAGTATGAATTTGCAGTCTGCACAGTGTCCCGGTCTAATACTAATTATTATAGAGAGCTAATAGCTGGAATCCAATATGAATTTGCAGTGTGCACAGTGTCCCGGTCTAATACTAATTATTATAGAGAGCTAATAACTGGAATCCAGTATGAATTTGCAGTCTGCACAGTGTCCCGGTCTAATACTAATTATTATAGAGAGCTAATAGCTGGAATCCAGTATGAATTTGCAGTCTGCTCAGTGTCCCGGTCTAATACTAATTATTATAGAGAGCTAATAACTGGAATCCAGTATGAATTTGCAGTCTGCACAGTGTCCTGCTCTAATACTAATTATTATAGAGAGCTAATAGCTGGAATCCAGTATGAATTTGCAGTCTGCACAGTGTCCTGCTCTAATACTAATTATTATAGCGAGCTAAAAGCTCTTATCCAGTATGAATTTACAGTATGTAGTTCTACCAGTCTAGCAGACACAACTATGGAGTGATTTTAATCCAGTATGAATCTAGTGTCTACAGTACAGTACAGACAGACAATGTAGCAGTAATAACGGTGGTGTAACGACTGGTGTGAACATCCGTAAAATGACCTTTCAATCCGGGCTGTGATCTGTCCTGAACCGGCCAATCAAATCCACACACATGACATAATACACCCCCCTCCAGAATAACTAATCCAGCTCACGTTAATTCAGGTGGGTCTTGTTAATAAGTCAATTAGTTCAATCAGGTGTGCGTGAGCAGGGCTCCTCCAGAACCAGGATGGAGAACCTGTGGACTACCACTGGCTAGCTCAGGAACCTACAATTTCAGTATCTCCCCTCTGAGCTCGTCACTCCTGGAGAAGCTGCGGTTGTGTTTAATGTTCTCCTTGACTTCCTCCACAAAGGGCCTCGTGAAGCTGAGCAGCTCCGTGCAGCAGCAGCACAAACCAAACACATCGTCCTCCTCCTGCTCTTTACTCAGGGGCACCGGCAGCTGAGCGACCTGGCAGAGCAGGGTGGACAGAGCCATGCCCACTGAGGAGGCCTTCTTCTTCCCCAGCTTCAGCAGCACTGTATAGCAGGAACAGAAAACCAGCGCAGGCTTATTAATCAGTTATTAACCTTCAGACTTATCCAGTAATGTCTGTGAATTACTCAGCGTTTCAGACTTCGGTAGTTAGGAGAGCGAGGAGCTGAACTGTGGACCCACACTGATCCCAGTCCAACAGGGATTAGGCCTAGCTGTGGATTACATTTCTCCTCCAGTAGAATATGACTAGGCTTACTTGCTTTACTTGAGTTTAACAGTGTAGAAGAAACACACTATATGGACAAAAGTATTGGGACACCCGCTCATTCAGCATTTCTTCTGAAATCACAGGTATATAAAAAAAAAAATTAATAATAAATATAAAAAAGTTGATCAGCTTTAGTTGGAGTAATTGTCTCTATTTTTTTGCAGAAGAATTGCTGTGAGGATTTGATTGCATTCAGCGACAAGAGCGTCAGTGAGGTCAGGATATTGGAAGGATGATCACCACCCCATCTCATCCTTGACTCCCCCTCTCATCCTAAAAGTCCTGGATGGAGCACACAGTTCTTCCACTGCTCCACAGCTCAATGCTGGGGGGGCTTTATACCCCTCTACTAGCCCACGCCTGGCTTTAGGCAGCATGCTGCATGCAACAGGTTCACGCTTACCTGCTTTTGGCAGTGATTCTCTACAGGGACTAGACAAGCTGTGTGTGCATCTGTGTCAGCAATGGGTGCAGCTTAAAGCAGCTGAATACATTCATTAGAAGGGGTGTCCACAAACATGTGGACATATAGTATAATCTTTTGGGAAATGCTGGAAGAGAGCCTGAAAGATGCTCACCTGTCTGTAAAGGCTTCAGCAGAAGGATGATGGTCTCAGCAATGGCATCAGAGTCTGCCTCTTCCACCTGCTCCAGCAGACCCACCAGGAGCTCTTTAGGGCTGCAGGCCTAGCACAGAAACACAGGAGCAGCATCCAATGAGAAAACCTTCAGGGAGAACATTAATTAACATGGCAAAGAGGCGAAGGAGGTTTTTCTCCTGAGATTCTGAAGGCCGTGGGGCGTCCACTGGGCATAATCATCACTCGGTGGAGAGCTGCAACAGCTGCACAACAAACCTCTAATAAGTGCGTGAGAATGGCATGGCAGTGAGCATGGTTCTTCTCTTCCTTCTTCAGGAGAACCTTCACCAGAGGCTCCAGCAGGTTCCATCCCATACATCTGACAATGTCCTTTGGTGAGAAGAGAAGAGACACGAGAACAGCCGGGGGAAACATTATTTAGCCTTTTTAATCCTAGTTTAAGTGGGTTCTTAACGCTGGTGAGAAGAACAACGAACGCAGCTCCTGGTTTACCTTATTTCTCTCATCGACGACGATACTCAGCACCTGAGCGCCGTGGCCTTGCTCGATGCAGGTCTTCCCTGCACTCTGGAACAGATCGAAGTCGTCTGGAGAGAACTTTTCATCCTGGATGGCTTGCTGAAGAGAGAAGCAGCCAGAATCAGTTTACACCTGGTCATGTTATGTGACTAGTATCTGGGTTGTATCCCGATCAGATTTTAGCCGAATGCGTCTCCAGTTAGTGCTCGACATACGCCTCGGTATTTTGCCTCAGGGGATCCAATCACAAACGACTACCAAACACACAGCTGTTCACACCTGGGATTCTAATGCATCTCCAGTGATTTCTCACATTATTTCTGTTGGAGGACGGGCACGATGCACATTAATATACAGATAATAATAATAATAAACTGGCTGGTCTATCAACATGACCTACTTGGTCATGCTGGTAGACCAGCTAAGCTCAAATAGCTTGACCCTATACTGGTCAAAGCCAAGCTGGCCAACCAGCTTAACCAGCCTGGCTATAATAATAATAATAATAATAATAATAGACAAGCTGGTCTATCAGCATGACCTACTTGGCCAAGCTGGTAGACAAATATACCCTATACTGGTCAAAGCTAAGCTAGCCAACCAACCTGGCCACTGACATACTCATAATAATAATAATATCATTATTATTATAGCAATAATAATTATAATGGACTGGCTGGTCTATCAACATGACCTACTTGGCCAAGCTGGTTGACCAGCTATACTCACATATACCCTATACTGGACAAAGCTAAGCTGGCCAACCAGTTTAACCAACCTGGCCATTGATATAATAATAATAATAATAATAATAAGTAATGGACTAGCTGGTCTATCAGCATGACCTACTTGGCCAAGCTGCTCTTACTGGTTATCTAGTTTAGGTCAAGTTAGTCATACCAGTTTGGTCAAGCTGGTTAACTAGATTGGTCAGGTTGGTCATGCTGGTAGACAAATATACTCTATACTGGTCAAAGCTTAACTGGCCAACCAGTTTAACCAACCTGGTCATTGACATACTCATATAACATTATTATTATTATTATTATTATTATTAACAACAATACCTAGCTCATACCTAGCATGCCGTGCTAACTCGTGCGATCTACAGACAGTGTGGTCTTGTGGTTATTATGCATATTGTCCGGCTGGGCAGTGATGCGGTTGACAGGGGCGGTGCTTTAGGGGACGTATTGAGACATTTTGCTGTTCATACTACAAGAATAATGTGGTCTTGTGAGTCTCTGCCCCTTTCACACCTGCACTTTGTGCTGGCCACGGATGATCAGATCACCCAGGATGTTAGTGCCAGGTGTAAACTGGGCACTGGGTGCTGGGTGGGATGGAATTTGCAAATTTTCTACTTGCACAGCAATTATTACTAGTGTTTCGGTTTTACTGGGAGGGGCTTAAGTGGCTTAAGACTTACGTGGCCGCTTAGGACCCCAACGCCACCAGGGGCCCCCCAAGAGCACCAAGAGATCATGATAAAAAAAGATATATTTTAAAAACAACAGAATAATAAAACTAAATTTGCACAGGTAAAAGCCATTTTTATATGAATTATATTAATATTTTCATAGTCGGCTCACTGATACTAGGTTAATCAATTCCAGCTGTTGGCTGCTGCCACCACAAATGCAGATGTGTGCCGCTTGAATGATGGATATGAAATGATGAAGCATCTGGTGCTGAGGTGGTGGTATGGAGGGACCCCCAAATGAAAATCTTCTTAGGGCCCCCCATAAAGGCTTGGGCCAGCAGTGTCTGGGTGAGTTCACACTTGTGTTTTTATGAGTCCAGACGCCTGAGGTGACCAGGTGTAAACGGGGTCTTAGGGTTTGAACATTAAAGCAGCATTATGCAACACTTGGTACTGTTTGCTCCTGGGCTCCCCCTAGAGTCGGGCAGTGTAATTCACATTAACCCCACTGTCGTAAAAACGAATCGTGCTTTGAGTGCCCCCTTGTGGCCAGCTGTATGAATGTTTTTGCAAACAAATGCACATGTAAAAGTGAAAAATTGCCCTAAACAGACCTAAAGATTAAATTGGGCTCTTTTGGAAGTGAAGAAAGCAGCGGGTCGTGCTGCCGCTACCTACAACGTTCTCAGAAAAGGGAACTGTGATGAAATTCAGTAATTCAGTAATTATGAAACATCACACATTTATCTACCATTACTTTGCTGTCCGAGAGTCTCGAATCTCCAGACTTACACATCTCTGGACGACATCACTGAACTGCTCTAGAGCCATTTTACAGCATCCTCCTCCCCGTTAGCTGAAGATCTCCTGTGAAACGAAAAGACATGACTGGACACTTCAGCTGGTAACACACCTCATACTGGTAAACCAGCTGGTTTTAGTCTAGACCTGGTCTCTTTATAGCGTTAGCGTTAGCAAGCAAAGCGTTTACGTTCCCTGGAGTTGGAGATGGTAGGTGCAGGTCAGACTGGTAGAACAGATAAAGCATCAAACTTACCTAAAGAGCTAAACCAGTCACGATTGACCAGTTTGACCAGCATTTGCTGGTAGCTGGTTTCAGATGTTGGTCCCAGCTGGTCTTTACTGGTCAGGGTGGTTAAGAAAAGCTGGTGATCCAGGCTAAATCATACCCTAAACTGGTAAGCAAGCAGGTTAAGCTGGTTGTCTAGTTGAGTCACTTTTGTCCTACTGGTTGTCTAGTTTGATCAAACTGGCCTTACTGGTTGTCTAGTTTGGTAAAGCTGGTCTAACTGGTTGTCTAGTTTGATCAAACTGGCCTTACTGGTTGTCTAGTTTGGTAAAGCTGGTCTTACTGGTTGTCTAGTTTGATCAAACTGGCCTTACTGGTTGTCTAGTTTGGCCAGGCTGGTCTTACTGGTTGTCTAGTTTGGCCAGGCTGGTCTAACTGGTTGTCTAGTTTGGCCAGGCTGGTCTAACTGGTTGTCTAGTTTGGCCAGGCTGGTCTTACTGGTTGTCCAAGTTGAGCCAAGCTGGTCTTACTGGTTGTCTAGTTTGGTAAAGCTGGTCTTACTGGTTGTCTAGTTTGGTAAAGCTGGTCTTACTGGTTGTCTAGTTTGGCCAGGCTGGTCTAACTGGTTGTCTAGTTTGGCCAGGCTGGTCTAACTGGTTGTCTAGTTTGGCCAGGCTGGTCTAACTGGTTGTCTAGTTTGGTAAAGCTGGTCTTACTGGTTGTCTAGTTTGGTAAAGCTGGTCTTACTGGTTGTCTAGTTTGGCCAGGCTGGTCTTACTGGTTGTCTAGTTTAGTCAAGCTGGTCTTACTGGTTGTCTAGTTTAGTCAAGCTGGTCTTACTGGTTGTCTAGTTTGGCCAGGCTGGTCTTACTGGTTGTCTAGTTTGGCCAGGCTGGTCTAACTGGTTGTCTAGTTTGGCCAGGCTGGTCTAACTGGTTGTCTAGTTTGGCCAGGCTGGTCTTACTGGTTGTCTAGTTTGGCCAGGCTGGTCTTACTGGTTGTCTAGTTTGGCCAGGCTGGTCTAACTGGTTGTCTAGTTTGGCCAGGCTGGTCTAACTGGTTGTCTAGTTTGGCCAGGCTGGTCTAACTGGTTGTCTAGTTTGGCCAGGCTGGTCTTACTGGTTGTCTAGTTTGGCCAGGCTGGTCTAACTGGTTGTCTAGTTTAGTCAGGCTGGTCTTACTGGTTGTCCAAGTTGATCAAGCTGGTCTTACTGGTTGTCTAGTTTGGCCAGGCTGGTCTTACTGGTTGTCTAGTTTGGCCAGGCTGGTCTTACTGGTTATCTAGGTTCTGCTGGTCTTACTGGTTATCTAGGTTCTGCTGGTCTTAAGTCTAAACCAGCTTGGTCTTACTGGTTAACTAGCTTGACCAAGCTGCTCATGCTGGTAGACCAACCCAACTCAAATGAACACACACTATACTGGTCAAAGCTAAGCTGGCCAACCACCTTGACCACCTTGACCTGGCCAGGCTGTGTTCTGGGCAGGGTGTAGTTTACTACAGGACAATACACACGCTTTCTAGCCCACCATAAGACAGAACTACAGCCATGTTATACAGACCCTCTAATCCATAACATCTCATTTAAAGGCTGATAAACCCAAACATTGACCAGCTGCTGGACCTACAGTCATCCAGGAGCTGCTCTTTCCCTCTAGTGCAGGCAGTTCCTGAGCTAGCTGGCTACGCAGCAAACGGATCAACACATGGCTCACAGAAATAAGCAGGGTTTACCTGGAAACTCGGTCTGGACCGAGTCTGTAGGCACGCAAAACAGCACCGACAACTTACCCTGATTGAAAAGCTGCAGAAAAAGCTGAGAAAACCAGCTCCGACTCGGCTGCTCAGCTACACGCCTCTCGTCATGAGAGACAACGCAGTGTGGACCGCGCTTGGCGCTGCGCGCTTGCCGTAGAGCCGTGACGGCGTCATGGATGTGTCTCAAATCGAACTCTAGTTCCCTACGTAGGGCGCTACACACTAGCGAGTGACCCGATTAAACAGCCTAGCTAGCTATCTATATTTACTGCACAGTTTAGAACTAAAACACTTTAATAAACTAATAATAATATACTTTAGATTGTAAATATTGTGTAGCATTATTGTTTTCGGAACAAAGTAAAAAATAAAGTTAAAAAACAACCACAATAGTTAGCCAACACTAGCTATATTTTTGTACTTAGCTAGCTAGCTAGTGAACACACTTTTCTCTTATTATACTAGCTAGCTACATTTAGCTGTCATACAACTCCCCCTTAATTGGTTGAATTAAAAAATCGATTAAAAATAAATAAATAAATACAAAAATATAGCTAGCTAGCTAACTTGGTTAGCATATGATTATACTTAGCGAATGTTTCAAGCCTTTAAACTATTTAAATACTGTCTACTACAACGTTTAGTGTAAATGTAGAGCTAAATATGGTCAAGTACTAGTTTAAAAAAAACGTATAAGGTAGATTTATAGCTAAGCTACGCTCCAATTTCCTCTTTCCCAGTGAGTTCACTACTTAGGGAACAAGGGGAGGATTTGAGACGGAGCCTTTCCGATTTGTTTTGAAGGCAGAAAGCATGGACGCCGGCGAGAAGAGGAAAGTTCGCTCATCTAAGAGCAAAAAGAAAGGCGAGTTACTGCGGTTTGCGTTAAGAACGAGCCGTAAATATTAGCCTAACTTAGCTAGCTACCTGTTTAAGGGGGGTTAGTGTACAGCTAGCTTGCTAACTTAGCTATTCTAGCTAGCTAGGGCCCTTGAGGCATGGTGAGCTCAGCTCTGATGACTTGCTAGTTGGACTCCAGCAGGTCAGCTGAGCTTCATGTGAGGCAGCACTGAGTAGGTTGTTGATGTGTATTGCAGGTGGGAAGGATCCTCCAGCGAGGTCAGCTGCAGAGGAGGCCAGGAGGTAAGCCCTGTACCTGAAGAAAGCTCTTAGTAATGGCATGCCTACAGTTTCATAAGTGATGGGGTCAGTTTCCCAGGCCCTGTTTATTTATGAGACCCTGATTATAAGCCTAAGCCCTAGACCAACTGACCCGGGTGTTTTGAGGGGTTCGGAGACTTGTTGAGTTGGTCTGAGCTGACCCTGCTTTGTTCACAGGAGGGAGGTTTTGAAGGAGACGCTGAGAGAGAAGTTGGAGTTGGAGCGGAGGGCCCGTCAAGTGGTGGAGCGCCTGCTGGACGATGGTGTGGCCGAGGACTTTCTTATTGACTGTGTAAGAGAGCAGACCCGGGTTACCCAGTAAATCCCTTGGGTGAGGCTGTGGGATGCTGGCCGGCACGAGCGGCTGGGCCCAGCGCCTTCCTCAGAGCGCGGTGGCCGCCTGGTGACGGTGCACCGGCGGCAATGGGCGGTGGATGGGAGGGACGGTCTTCAATTGACTCCCAGGGTCGGGAGCATTGCGTGTGATGGGGGGAGGGTACTAATGAGTGGATTGGGTAATTGGATCTCGAAAATTGCGGTAAATAAATAAATAAGTCCAGAATTTCTCAGAATTTCAACTTATGACCAAAGTGCGATGCACAGCCAGACACCGGCTTCTGGCAGCAGCGTTCCTGAGGAATCTCAGCCCGTCCCTCATGGGCAGCGGCCCCCGGCAACCACCTTCAGACCACTCCAGATTCTTCCTGGACGTCTTCTGAAACCAAGCCCTGGTGGACTTCGAGGTATGCTAGGGATCACTGTCCAGTTGAAAGGTCCAATGACGGCCAAGCTTCAGCTTCCTCACAGAAGGCCTGAGGTTTCCTCCTTTGATTGATGTCCTGATACTTGATTGAATCCGCCTTGCTGGGCGATAGTGTGACGGACGAGTTTCTCGTTGACTGTGTAGGAGTACAAACTCAGGTTCCAGCTTAAGGATGAGCAAAACCGCTGCTTTCGGATCCAGGACAGGAGTAACAAGGGCCGAGGCTAATATGCGGATTCAGCAAAGCAGCCCTAGAACATCACAGACGGCGGTAGACTGCGGGTTCTTTTCAGCGTATGCTTCATACTTCCTCATCCAGCTGCTGCTCCATAGGCCCGAAAAGGTCCAGTGATGTTGCATGTCGCTCCAGAGAACAGAATCCCAGAGCCTTTTGAAATGGGTTTTGCCGTGTGCTGACTCATCACAGCTCCAGATGGGTTTCTGTTGGTGTTTTGATGCATGAAGGTCTTCATATTATCCAACAGACAGAAGCTGTGATGGCCAGTCTGTCACTGATGTGTTCTGAATGCACTGTAAACTGAATCACAGTCACAGTCTATATCAGCAGTATTTGTTTCCTGTTGTTCTGACGTTGTGAATCCCTCTGCTTCAGGCTCGACTCATCACCCCAGCCAACTACAAAGATGCAGTGGAGGAACGCGCCATCGTCCGAATGTGTGGATATCCTGTATGTCCCAACAAGCTGACCAGTGTAAGAAGCCCTTTTATATTAAAAGTGATGAAGCACTCAGGGCTGGCTGATACTGGTGTATCTTTTATATTGTGATACTTTCCAAATATCATATCATATGGAAATCTGCTCTTACAATCTGTGATATTATTGTTAAGGTTAGTAATAAAAAATATTTATTTAGTTTCTGTGAATTTAAACAGTCCGAAGCGCAAGGTAAGTAATGGACGCCCCAGCTAACAATTCTTCATCGTCTTGTCGCTGGTTCCCAGGTGGACTCCTGCATTGCACATATGAGCTCTAATTAATAATCAATAATTATTCCTTTCAGCCTGGCTGGATGAAGAGGATCATAGAGCTCATATGTGCAATGTCTACACTTTGCCAAATGCTTTGGTTATGAAAGCCAGTGATTATGAAGTTTTTGAGTACTCAATCTACTGTGTTTTTTTATATTTATTTATTTACTTATTTATTTACTTATTTTTTTCATTTTATTTATTAATTTTCCTTTCCAATTTTAGAGATCCAATTACCCAATGTACCCTTCCCCCATCACATGCAGTGCTCCCGATACTAAGAGTCAAGGGAGGACCCACCCAGCCACCTCCCTCCAGCCCAGCCACCTCCCTCCAGCCCAGCCACCGCCCACCCAGCCACCTCCCTCCAGCCCAGCCACCACCCTCCCAGCCACCTCCCTCCGGCCCAGCCACCACCCTCCCAGCCACCTCCCTCCGGCTGACCTCTTTTAGCCTCTTGATGCCAGTGCAATGTCACCAGGCGACCCACCCGCTCTGAGGAAAGCACTGGGCCCCGACGCTGGGCCCCCAGCATTCATGGATTCGAGCCAGTGATCCTCAGGTCATAATGTCAGCACCTTAACCTCCTGCCCCTCTCAGACCCCCTCTCAGACCCCCTCTCTATGCAGTCTTTAATGAATAGCTGAGCCAGTGCCCCCTACTAGCCCTAACTTTTTTGGTGTCTCTATTGTCGCTACCCAGTGGAAATCTCGAGACTTGGGTACCATTGCCTCGCTCTCCTCTCCACCTTCTCGAACCCTCTGGTCCAGAGATGTTGTCTTTTTTTTGTGCTTTGAGAAGATTAAAGTTGGTCTGAGGGGTTTCTGCGGACAACTTCTCTAGATGATGGTCATCTTTCGTGGGTTTTCTCAAGTCCCTCCCGCAGCTTTACGCAAGGGGACCCTGGAGGTCCTCCCTCTTGAACTTCCTACCCCCAGTTTTTTATTCTCGATTTTCTTTTTTAATTATTTATTTATTTTTTTTCATTTTCATTTAATTGAAATTGTAATTTATATATTTATTTATATATTTATTTATTGTGTGTGTTGGTTTATGATTGTATGGGCTCTTAGGTGTTGTATTTTACATGGATGTTTCTTGATTTGTGAATGCTTGAGTCTATGTTGCAAGATAAAAAATAAAATAGACAGCTTAGCACAGCATGTTGCTAACCAGTTAACGGCTCACAGCTTAAGCTTTCTGTGTGGAATTTGAGCTAGATGACCTGCTGAGGATGTGGGAGTGTTAATATGTCATATTAATGTCAGTGGTGTGTGTTTCAGGTTCCTGCTCAGCAGTATAAAATCTCCACCAAGACCAATAAAGTGTACGACATCACGGAGCGTAAGGTACTGAAGTGTTTAGAGAGTGCTTAGAACATCCTGAAGTTCCTCCTGATCCTAAAACTCCCTAAAACGTCTGTTTTCCTGTTTTCAGTGCTTCTGTAGCAACTTCTGCTACAAAGCCTCAAAGTCATTCGAGCTCCAGATTTCGAAGTCACCGCTCTGGCTGAGGAAAGAGGAGAGGTAGCAACTTTTTCTGACTCACTGTTCACCTACTGTCACAGTAAATACTCATTCAGAGGGGGGTTTGGTGTGAAACTGAGCTTCACTGTAGAGAAGCTGACCCACTCTGATCTCTCTGCAGTGGAGGTGAATGGAAGCAGGCGTCGGTCGCCATGGCTACAACACTGATACAGCCCATAATTTATTACCTATCCAAACCCACCAGTGAAGCTACAACACAAGTCTTCTGAGTTTTATATGGAATGATGATGATGATGATGATGATGAGGGTAAAATAGTGAATAGAGAATCTGAACTAATCCAGTTCTCTTTAGGGACTACTTTCTGTAGCTGCACTACACCCTGCAGCATGTATCCCTCCACCATTTTAATGATCTGATTTTAAAAGCAGGTTCTAGAGCCGAACTCTTCTCAGAACTCTGGTAGAACAGTGTCTCAGGCATCAGGCAGCGTCTTCATCACCATTAGGTGAAGAACTTTCTGTGAGGAGCTTTTATTATTATTAGAGCTTCAGATGTCTGCTTCCCTTCACCTCCACTGTAGAACCACAGCTCTGACTGGGTAGGGTTATCTAGAACCGAGCATTTCAAAACCACCAAACCCCTCAAACTAAATTTAATCACTTAATAATGCAGGAATTGTGAAAAATCTGATATTTTAATATTAATAGATTAATCTTGTTATCAATAATAATGTTTGTTACAATTATGAATGAACATTCTGCCTCTGTTTTCTATTTAGACCTCCTGAGATCAAGCTGATGAAAAAGGGAGATGGGTATGTTAACACCCTTTTTTAAATATATTGATTAATTCACCAATGAAATGACGATTAACAAATATGAATATGAAAAATATCAGCATTGGCCAAAATGTCCTATTAATGCATCTGATATATTTATATTCTATATATTTTGGCCGGTCAACACCCCACCTTATCCCAAAAGTATTAGATGGAGCACCACCACCACCACCATCATTCCCTAGAACACAGTCTTTCCACTGCTCCACAGCTCAATGCTGGGGGGGCTTTATACCCCTCTACTAGCCCATGTTTGGCATTAGGCAGCATGGTAGCACCAATAGGGTCACGTTCTCTGCTCCAGAGAGTCCTATTCTATTGGCAGTACTTCTCTAGACTAGACAAGGTGTGTGTGTGTGTGTGTGTGTGTGTGTGTGTGTGTGTGTGTGTGTGTGTGTGTGTGTGTGTGCGCATGCATGCATGCATTTGCACATCTGTGTGAGCTATGGCTGCAATGGCTTGAAGTAGCCAAATGCATTCATTAGAAGGGGTGTCCACAAACATTTGGACACACAGTGTGTCAAATTCTTCTGTTCATCTCCCTTGTCTTTAGAGGCAGCTCTGGTTTGGAGATAAAGTTGGCAGACAGACCGGTGAGTGAAGGGGACATTGAGAATCCAAACCCAGAACAATTGGAGCGTCGTGGAGATTCAAGTGGTCCAAGTGATGCCAGTGATGTTGAACAGGACTATGTGTCCAGCGTGGTGCCTGGAGAGCGCCCGAAAGCTCGGGTGCACTGGGGAGAACTGCCCAAACGGGATGGAGGGAGCGGAGAGGTGAGATTACACAAAGGACAAAGTATTGCAAAGGATAAGCGACAGCAAAATCTGAAACCAGAGACAGAAAACCCAGCGAGACCCAACCAGTCCTCAGGACCTTCTCCAAAACAGCCTGACCTTCATAGCTCTCCAGCTGTGGAGGAAACTACAAAGCTTCTGGACCAGGTTGCTCTGTCGGACGGCTCTCCATCAGCGGTCACTCCAGAGAACACCACTGCTAATGACACCATAGGCACTTCTGACCCTGACCTAAACATCTCACATGTTGGTATGAGTAAGAAGAGTGCGGCTGGGCTCAAAAGTCTACTGAAGAGCCACGTGAAATCAAAGGCCGAAGCTCCAGGGGTCAAGCTCAGCCTGCTGCAAAGCCTTAGGATGACTTTGACGGAATGGAGAAGCGAGGAGACTATGAGGTTTCTATACGGACCTGATTTCATCTCCCAGGCTGAACCCACAGCACAGAGTGAGGAAGAAGAGGAGCTGGACGAAGATGACCTGGAGGACATTGCGGACAGTACAGCGGATACAGATCGGCGCTCTGCAGGAGGTCCAGCTCGGCCCACCGCTGCCACTCCTGATTATGAAACTCTGAAAAAAGAGGCAGAGCTGCTGGACGTCAGGGTGCAGGAATTCTATAAAGGAGTGTGTGTCCTGCCTGAGGAGACTAAGATGGAAGAGAGTAAAGAGACGGAGGTGAGTGTCTATACAGGCGTACAGGACAAAAGTATTGGGACACACCTCCTAAAACCTCAGTTGTAGTTCTGTATGTAATAGGAGACACCGCTGCACCAACCACAAGAAGTCAGCTGGTGAAATTTAGACCTTCCCTCCTAGATCTTCCTCCATCAGCTGTGAGTGGTGTTATTATTGAACAGTGGAAGAGTTTAGGAGGAACAGCTCACAGAGAGCAGCTCAGTGAACCACCGAGTGTCTGTCAGACCACGTAAAGATACAGAGCGGGGTCAGGGCCGAGTGCTGAGCTCAGAGCAGAGTGCAGAAAAGCCTCCAACTGACTCAGTAACTGCAGCAGAGCTCCAGACCTGCTGCTGCTGGTAGAGCTTAGAGCAAAGGAGGACCAGCTCCATATTAATACAGCCTATGGGTTTAGAATGAGATGCCGTAAAGGCCACTGTAGGTGCAATGTGTAGGTGTCTCAATACTTTTGTCCATTTATTACATTTTATATTTGAATTGTCTACAAGTTGTGTTCTGGACATGACTACTGAACACTATTATAAAAATACTCTATGGAAGTTGTGGACTGAGGCCAGTCCTGATATTTTTGTGAGCAGAATTGCTGTTTATTTTTTATTATTCAGAACATCGAGGCTTTGGGGGGTTTATTACTGCAGGATAATACACTGATGATTTACCATGTGTTTGCATTTGCATATCAACAGCTCTGTGGTCATTTTCAAAAATTTGCAGAGTGCACTTCCTCAGAGTCCTGATGTGGGCGCTACATGCAAGCTTTTCAGACTCAAGCTCAACCAAACTTGGACCTAATTCGTTTCACTATTGTCTGTCTGCAGGGTGGTGCTAAAGATCCCCCTCTGCCGCCGGTGGATTCTCACGCTCAGCGCCTCATCCAGAAGCGTATAGCAGTGGAGAAACTCAGCAGAAGGTTTTTCATTTTTACTCTTTGAAAATGTTGTTTATATTGTTTTTACTACCGTTACCCCTTAAACTATCATGTGGTTATTGAGGTGGTGGTGATGTTGTTGTTGTTGTTGTTGTTGTTGTTGTTTTGCTTATTATTATTGTCAGTGCTGGATATGATTCAGTAACTGATATGAAACTGTTATGTAAGTTAGGTAGTCACATGAGATTTAGGAACTGGAGTGCTTTCAGTGAGACATGAGAATGGTAGTCGTGCACCTTTTGTGTTTTCGGTTTCTTGAAGCGAAGGTTTAATTAAATTTATTTGTATTTATGTAATTAAATTAGCACAACTGGAGGGTATGTTATCTTTTGAGATGGATAACTTTTTTATTTTATATATATATAACACAGACCTAATATTGCAAGCTCTTATAATATAGGTGGAATTTCCAGGGTGTGGAGTTAAAGCCCCCACAATAATTATTTATTAATGAGATGCAATTTGATCACCTAAACCCACCAACCAACCCCATGAACCCCTAAACCCCCAAAAACCAGACTCTGTGCACAACTCCCAAACCCAACCCAACTAACCACTCCAAGGCCACCCCAAACCCAACCTTACTAACCACTCCAAACTCACCCCTACTAACCACCCCAAGCCCACCCTTACTTACCACCCCAAGCCCACCCTTTCTAACCACTCCAAGTAACCACCTAACTACCCACTCCAAGCCCACCCTTACTTACCACTCCAAGCCCACCCTTACTGACCACCCCAAACTCACCCTTACTAACCACCCCAAACTCACCCCTACTAACCACTCCAAGTAACCACCTAACTACCCACTCCAAGCCCACCCTTACTTACCACTCCAAGCCCACCCTTACTGACCACCCCAAACTCACCCTTACTGACCACCCCAAACTCACCCTTACTAACCACCCCAAACTCACTCCTACTACCCACTCCAAGTAACCACCTAACTACCCACTCCAAGCCCACCCTTACCACCCCAAGCCCACCCTTTCTAACCACCCCAAACTCACCCCTACTACCCACTCCAAGTAACCACCTAACTACCCACTCCAAGCCCACCCTTACTAACCACTCCAGGCCCATCCCTACCAACCTCCTCATTAACCCCCCTTATCCAACCCTGTTGAGTACATCTCCACCCCATTGCTGTTGTGCATTTACGTCTAACTGTACACATCCACAGTTCTTCTCACTGTCTGAGCCTGTGCTGTGATCTGCTCTAGCTTGCAGGACATCGCCGGCCCCCTGCGTTTGACCATGAGTGAGATTATCAACGACATCAACAACTTGGTCAGAACTTTCAGGTGAGCAGAATCCCTCAGCGGCTAAACCCACAAATAATGTGCCTTTAATTTCTAGAACCTTAAAGAAATACACCAGCAGTGTTCAACCTGACCTGTTCCCTGCTAGATCTGCACCCTACTGTTCATCTTGTTTTTAGTGAAGAAAAGAAAACCCACGGACTCAGAAAACACTAATAGAAAAGCTGATGCCTCAAAGGACACTTGCAGTAGATGCCAACGGGCCCTTGACCAGCACCTGTCCACTGGCTTCTATTGTACGCGTTCTTTAAGACAACAGCCCCTCTTTATTTATTTTATTTACAGTGTCATTTATTACACTGTAATTTACATTACAGTTTATTTCTGAATACTGGAAAACGCGTCACACTTATCAGCCGTGTTAATTAATGGTATGATGCAGATGCAGATGCAGTAGGAGATGAAAATCAGGCTGAAATACACCGGTGTAAACCTGTTAAATACTCAGACATTCCACCGTGCTACCAGAGCGCAGCGCAGTAATATCTCTGAAAACCATCAGTGGGACTTTTTAGTCAGAAGTGTGAGGTTATTTTAGTCCTCACACAGTCCTGAATAGTGATTGGTCATAGAGGTGTTGAGAAAGGAAGTTGTGGGTCACACTTTGCAGCGGATTTATAGGGGCCCTGAAGGACCACTTCACTCTTAGCTTCCAGGAATTGATCTCCTCCTGTTGAGAGTCACTAAATCTGAGCCCCGCACACAAGGGCACAACAGCACTGAAAACGGACTGCATTATACATGTATGAGGGATGTTGCCAGATGTGAGTACATTATTCAGCATGAATGCAAATACAGCTCTGTGAAAAACTATTGGCCCCTTCCCAGTTTTGTCTATTTTTGCCATGTGTTTACTTTTATTTGTATTTTTTTATATATATATATATATATATATATATATATATATATATATATATATATATGATGAAGACAGCACAAGTAAGCACACAGTGCAGCTTTTAAATGATTATGCTATTTATTCTAGATAAGGTTTACTCGAAAGCTGTATTACCCATGGGTATAAACCCAAGGGTTGGGTTCAATTCTGCTATAGCCACGCCCAGTATATGTCCAAGTTTCTTCAGGCACCCCTTCTAATGAATGCATTCAGCTACTTTAAGTTACACTCATTGCTGACACCGATGTGCAAATGCACACACTGACACACAACTTGTCTAGTCCCTGTAAAGAAGGACTGCCAATAGAATGCCTCATGCCAGGAGTGGGCTTGAGAGGTATAGAGCACCCCCCAGCAGCATTGAGCTGTGGAGCAGTGGACGAACTGTGTCCTCTGGAATAATGGATGGTGGTGGAGCTCCATCCAGCACTTTTGACTTGAGACGAGTTGGGGATGATGAGGTGGGGTGGTGATCATCATCATCCAACGTCCTGAACTCACTAATGCTGCAATACGGTCAAATCTTCACAGCAGTGCTCCTCCAAAATCTACTAGAAAGCCTTCTTCCTTGCACAGTAGAGACAGTTACTCCAACAAAAGCAGGAGAAACTCTTTTAATACCCTTGATTTTAGAAAAAAAATATGAATAAGCAGATGTCCCAATACTTTTGTCCATAGATGCTGATTTTAAAGGTGTTACTAAAGCGTTACTGATGAGGTTATAAATGTGCCTTCTTTTCCAGACTGACCAACGTTAACATAATTCACAAGCCTCCAGAGTGGACCTTGATTGCAGTGGTTCTTCTGTCAGTGTAAGTCTCCTCTTCTTTGTCTTGGCCTTATAATTATATGACTGCATATGGTCATATTGCCCACTCCTATATCCATATTTAAAGGAGCTTTCATGAAGGGCAGTCTGCAGTTTGAAGGTGTAAATAAAAGGTCTTATAATACTTAGAATACTGAGCACCGCATGAGACGCCCAGAAGCACAGACTGAACATTTTGGACCTTTAGAATCAGAATCGAGATCCGACACTGAAGTTCCCGAGATCGAATAAATCCATGTGGCCGTTCTTGGGAAGGTAAAGCGTGTGCTGGTATTTAATGATGGACTTCAGTGGAAGTGAGGGCGGTGTGTTTGTGCTCTGTGTTTTGCTGTTATCTGATGACGGCTGCTGATTAGAGTTTATGGCGGTTTGGTGACCTGCTGTGCGGCGGCAGTGAAAGCATGCCGTGGAGGAGCGCAGCAGCTGGAGTGCAGGAGCGTCGGAGAAACTGACTGGGGAAATCAGGGAGCATTGTTTTCTCTGCAGGAACACCCAGTCAGTAAAGCCATTACACCAGAGTGATTTGTGTGTGTGTCTAAGAGCTTGTGTGTGTCATCTGAACCCATGAGCCAAAAAAAATGAGGCCACCAGCCTCCTATACTGCTGTCCCTACTACTACAAGACCTCTGGAGGTGGTATCTGTGGTATTCCAGCAGATCCTCTAAGTTGGGAGGTGGAACCTCCATGAATCTTGTTTGTCCAGCACGTTCCACAGATGCTCCGTCAGATTGCGATCTGGGGAATTTGGAAGCCTAGTCAGCGTCTTGAACTCTTTGTCGTGGTCCTCAACCGTTCCTAAACAATGTGGCCATGCAGTGTGGCAGGGGCATCATCCTGCTGAAAGCCTGCAGGCTACCATCACCGTGAATAGGTGTACCTGGTCCATAACTGTGTTTAGGTGGGTGACAAAACATGTCAAACTGACGTTCACGCGAACTTCAGGACCTACAGTTTCCCAGCAGAACATCTTACCAGTGCATCTTTCCATCACTTCCAAAGTCCTTATGCTTAGAAAGCTTATTGTTTATCACGATAACAAAATTTATCATGATACGATAAAATATCGTCATATTGCCCAGCTCTAGTACCTAGCACCAAGACTTTCCAGCAGATCCTCTAAGGTGGGAGGTGGACTCTTCATGGATCGGACGTGTTTCTCACAGATGCTTCATTCGATTGAGATCTGGTGGAGTTGGAGGCCAAACCACCTTGAACTGTCACACTCCTCAGACCTCCATACCTGGTCCATAATGGTGTTTAGGTGGGTGGCAAAACGTGTCAAACTGACGTTCACACGAACTTCAGGACCTACAGTTTCCCAGCCGAACATCTTGCCAGTGCATCCTTCCATCACTTCCAAGGTCCAGTTCTGCTCCTCAGGCATTTCTTCTGAAATCAAAGGTAATATTAAGACAAAGCCTTAATGTTGGAACATTGCTGTGAGGAGGATTTGAGTGCATTCAGCCACATAAGAGCATCAGTGAGGTCAAGTACTGATGTTAGATGATTGGTTCTACCAATCCAGATCATCCCAAAGCTTTTGGATGGAGTTCTGTCATCACTCCAGAGAACCCGGTTCCACAGTCTGCTGCTCCACAGCCTTTATACCGCTCTGGCCCAGGCCTGGCATTGAGCACGGTGGCCTTAGTAAGCTTGATTTCGCCAAAGTATCGTTTTTAGGGTTGGAAGAGATTATGATCTAGAAGTGGCCAGATTGCAAACAGACAATAAACTAGATCTGTTGTTGGATATGTAATATATCTATTCATAAAAATGCCCACCTCTAATGTAAACATCTCCTCCTCCTCCTCCTCCTCATCCTCCTCCAGCGCTCCGTGTTCAGCAACTGTTTGAATCATCTCTAGTGCTGGTATGTCTCGAAGAGGAACGACAGAAAGGTGGATTTTGTGTGTGTGTGTGTGTGTGTGTGTGTGTGTGTGTGTGTGTGTGTGTGTGTGTGTGTGTGTGTTTTTTTGTAGCAGAGGTGGCTCCGGCTGCTGTTTGTACTGCAGCAGATGGTGTGTGTGACTTCCCCAGGTTTTATGAAGGCTCTGAGGAGTTCCGTGCTGCTCCCGTCTGAGTCAACACACCCTCCGCCTTTATCTCGGCCTGATTGGTTGCGGATCCGTGATAGAATAGCAGCAGCATGGGAATTATTCCACCTGAGGATTTACACCCCCTCTCCCCAGAGCTGCTGAAAAACAAGGCTCTGATTTATCATTTACTCCAGCAGGGCCGTTCTGCCAGGGCACTTCTGCTTCACAACAACACCGCCAACAGTTTTCACACGTTTGTTGGGTTTTTCTGTCTCTCGCACGTTGTAAAATGTGCTTACTCGTATGTTAGGTCGACGTGTCAGATTTGCAGTTGTGCGAAACTACTTCCTTTTGTGAGATTGTAAGAAAGCAGTTGACTTTTCACTGCAGACAAAAGAAAGAGGAGTCATTTTAGCCTCTTAAATATAGAAACAATATTATTCATATTACTGAATCAGTCTGAGCAGAGAATTCATAGTGGATACTGAATAATTTATCATAATTACTGAATACTTCAAAGTAAATACTGACTAATTTATAGTAGATGCTGGATAAATCATAGTGGATACTGAATAATTAATCATAGTTACTGAGTAAGTCATAGTGGATACTGGAAAATTTGTAGTGGATGCTGAATAATTTATCGTATTTACTGAATACTTCAAAGTGGATACTGGCTAATTCATAAGGGATGTTGGATAATTCATAGTGGATACTGTATTCAACAAAGATCCTGAAAGCTTATGGTAGTTAATGAGTACTTCATAGTATATTCTGGATAATTCAGAGTGGATGCTGGATAATTCAGAGTGGATGCTGGATAATTCAGAGTGGATGCTGGATAATTCAGAGTGGATGCTGGATAATTCATAGTAGATGCTGGATAACTCATGGTGGATACTGGATAATTTATCGTATTTACTGAATACTTCAAAGTGGATACTGGCTAATTCATAAGGGATGTTGGTTAATTCATAGTGGATACTGAATTCAACATAGATCCAGAATAATAATCATAGTTATTGAATACTTCATAGTAGATTCTGGAAAATTTATAGTAGATGCTGGATGAATCCTTGTGGATGCTGAAAAATTCATAGTGGATACTGAATTCAACATAAATACTGAATTCAACATAAATACTGAATAATAATCATAGTTACTGAACGCTTCAAAGTGGATACTGACTAATTCATAATAAATGTTGGATAATTCATAGTGGATACTGAATCATTTATTGTAGTTACTGAATACTTCATAATAGATTCTGGATAATTCATAGGGGATACTGGAGAATTCATAGTGGATACTAGATAATTTATCATAATTACTGAATACTTCAAAGTAGATTTCCAAAAGTCCAAAGTGACTTATTCATAGTGGTTAAAGAGTAATTCATAGTTGACACTAAATTCAATTGGATACTGAATAATTTATAATAGTTACTGAATACTTCATAGTGGATACTGACTAAATCATGATAGTTGTTGGATAATTGATAGTGGATACTGGATAATTTATAGTGGATACTGAATTCAACATAGATACTGAATTATGCGTAGTAGAGGCTAAATAATTCATACTGGATGCTAAATTTAATGTACATACAGAATAAGTCTTAATAGTTCTGAATAATCCATAGTAATTACTGAATAATTCATACTAGGTACTGAACAATTGATACTAGATACAGAACAATTCATACTGGATTCTGAACAGTTCATAGTTATTCAGTATGTAGAGGATTATTGATACTAGGTGCTGAATAATTCATAATACATACTGAATAATGCAAAACAAAAAAAGTTTAATTTCTTTATAACATTTGTGTTTTTGCTTAATTCGGAGAAACTTCCTAAACTCACAAACCGGATCTCCTAGACTATTTTGTTAATGTGAAAGATGCACGTTTCTACATCCTCAGTCCTTCAGTACATCAGAGCCTCAGTGCAGCAGGTCTGCCTCCACCTGACCTGAGGGGAGCCGGTTTCCTGTTGCTGTTTCAAAAGTGATTTGAGATGCTGAGTGAGAAGCTTCACCATCATTTCTGGATTACTCTTACAATGTTCTTCTCCATATCTCCATCTCCCACTAAGATTATGATTCAGATGATCACATGCTCGCGTGGGTTTCCTTCTCTAAACGCTGTAAATATTTAGATACGATGCTGGTTAACAGGCAACTAACAGTTCGGCCTGCTGTTCAGCGCTGATTAGAGTTGCGCAATCTGTCGTTTACATTAAAAGTCATCTAGATCGCGATGGATGATCTGCTGCTACGGAGTTCTTACAAATAAAAGAACCAGATAAGATCTTTGGAAGCTGCAAAACATGACCTTTACAAGCGAAATGATCAGTAATCAACATTAGTGTCAGTTGGGGGTCACTATAAGGGTATGATGATAAATAGTTTTGGTCTTTGTTTACCTGTTTTAAGGGAATTTCTGTAGCAGAATTGTCTTTTTTCTGTTGTAACAGAATTTTGCATCATTTATTATCATCTGCTGATACAATAAGACACTTTCATGATGGAAATAAAGTAAAAACATGTAGAAACGCATCTTATAATATTCTAACAGTCTCACAATGAGAAATATGAGGATGATATATGCAAATCATATGCAAATATTTTGCCACCCATTGTCCAGTGACATGGTGAGTGTAAATAAGTAAATATAATAATCCTATAATAATAATTTAATTGATGAATTTAACATGAATTGAACCATAAAACGGCTTTATGAGCTTTGTACCTAATTTATTGTATGTTAATAATTAAGGATGTGATTTACACTATATGGACAAAATTATTGGGACACTTGCTTATTCAGAAATCAAGGGTATTAAAGGAGCTTATCCTGCTTTTGTTGGAGTATCTGTCTCTACTGTCCAGGAAAGAAGGCTTTCTACAAGGCTTTCTGTGAGGATTTGATGGCATACGATGACGAGAGCATAAGTGAGGTCCGGGTGTTGGATGATGATCACCACCCCACCTCATCATCCCAAACTCATCCCAAACGTACTGGATGGAGCTCGACCATCCGTCATTCCAGAGAACACAGTTCTTCCACTGCTCCACAGCTCAATGTTGGGGGGGCTTTATATACCCCCCTCTAGCCCACGCCTCTAGCATTGGGCAGCATGGTGTCAGTAGGTTCATGTTCATCAGCTCCTTGTTCAAAAAATGGGTGCAACGTAGAGATGCTGAATGCATTTATTTGGAGGGGTGTCCACAAACTTTTGGACACCTAGTTTATTTACACTTTTTAAAAAATGAGGGTGCCAGAAATGTTTTTTTTTAGCAGTGCCATAGAAGAGCCACTTTTGACTTCATAGAAAAGTGTTAAGGGTACCAATGTAAAGGTTCTTTTACAAAACTGGTTCTTATGTGGCATCGCTCATAGAACCATTCGTAGTGCCTTCATTTTTAAGAGTGTACACTTCTCACCAGGGGTGCACATACTTGTTCAAGGCTGTATTTGCATTCAGTATATTTGCCAATATCTCAGTTTCTGCAGCAGAGCAACACCGTAGAAGAACCTCCTGGACTTTTAGGACCATTCAGTGGCTCTTTAGGGAATCAAATGATTCAGTCAGTGATTCGTTATAGAACCTGTGAGATGTGAGTGTGAGGGAACTGCACTGATGAAAGCTCCAGCTAGATTTTTGCTAGAAGCCTCTGAGGAACCTCAGTTTTTAGGAGTGTGATGGTGGACAGGTGCAGTGTGAGTTCGATGGGTGTGTTGGGTTGAGTTTGTGTGCTAATAGATGGCTCTCTGTTTCCGTTCATGAATAATTTGGATGCCAGTCAAGCGATCGCCGTGCAATTAGCTGGTACTGCTTTGTTCAGAGGAGATTAATAATGGAGAAGCTGCTGAAACAGTAGAGCAGATGGAAACCGAGCTGCTCCGGTGTTTTTATCCCGAGAGGAAGATGGACTGTCTTCGAAGGGCTGTCCTGATTACTCGATTTTTCAACAGCAGTTAAGTGTGTTGTGTGTTTGCATGTTTTGGGCAGGTTAACCGAAGTCTCGCCGGTGCTGAAGGAGTCCATGGCCACACCGTCTTCGGTGGAGTACATTTCATCTCTCATGAAGGAGCTCAGACTGAAAGACCAGGATCTACACAACCTTGTTCTGCTTTTCAGACCACCCCGGCAGATCTCCTCCACCCACTTGCTCTGACTGAACACTGAGCTTTAAATGTTCTGGACTGAAATCATGCATCAATAAAGTGTCACACCACAAACTTCATGTTTTATTTTAGATTTTTTTAAAACTTGCCCATCCTCTGGTGCGTGGTGATCATGGTGATCATCAAAAGGTGGCAGATGTTTCCTTCTGGCTCAAAAAAAGTATCAATCTATATGTCTTTCTGTTAATTTTTTTTGGACAAAAGTATTGGGACACCTGCTCGTTCATCGTTTCTTCTGAAATCTAGGCTATTAAAATGAGCTGATCCTGCTTTTGTTGGAGTAACTGTCTCTACTGTCCAGGGTGGAAGGCTTTTTACTAGGTTTTGGAGGAGCAACAAGAGCGTTAGTGAGGTCAGGATGTTGGATGGATGATTACCACCTCTCCACCTCATCCCCAACTCTCCCAACCTCATCCCCAACTTTCAACCTCATCCCAAGAAGAACTGGATGGAGCTCCACCATCCATCATTCCAGAGAACACAGCTCTTCCACTGCTCCACAGCTCAATGCTGTTAAAAGGCGTCTGGGCATTTTCACCCCACACAAAATCACACACTCTTAAGACTTATCTTACACCCTGCGCAAGGCGTGTTGCGATGCTCGTTGCTATCTGACCTCCCACCAACAGTCTATTTCCACGTCTTCCTCCTGCGTTGTTTAAACAGCAGCACTGCTTGTGAATATATCTACGCTGATGGGCACAGTGGTCTTGAAATGAGGGGTGTTCTGGTCAGTTTCTGGAGTATTGCTGTGTATCTTGGCAACAGAAAACACAGCAGGAGCTCCACTGACTGAAAACAGCCTAGACAGACGTTCGTCAACAGTCAGACGTTCGTTGCTATCTTGGCAGTGAGTTGTCAACACAGGCGCGTGCAGCAGCCCGACGCTCGTACACCCCCCATGCTTTACACCACTGAAACAGCAACCCGCCAAGGTCAGTCTGACCGCACCTGGCTCTTAAAGGGATAGCGAGAGACACTGATTGGTTTATTACTGCACGTTACGCCCAAAACAAACACACCCCTGATTAATTAAGAGACTCAGTACATGACTTTTGAGCATTTTGACCAAGCAAGGCGAACTTTTCCCGTTGTTACCAGAGCAAAGACACACCGACACGCCCCCTAAATCAAGCTTCCCTAAAGATCGCTAAAATAGGGCCTTTACTAGTTACACCTCACAGAAGTTAAATACTGTATACATGCATTCTATGGCACCTAATTATTCCACTACGTTTGCTGAGGTATCTTTTTCATACTACAACACAAAATGGTTTTACACGTTTATTTCACATTCTTTGCTTAATTTAAAAAGTGTAACACATTAATGACGGTCATATGAATTACAGAAAATACAGTAGACATCAAACAAACAGAAGACATTATAAATAAGACAGAAGACGCTGGATGAAAGCAGACAGCAGAAATACGTCCTGATAAATGGATGATCTATGGATCTATACACCTGCGCTTGATAGTGTTTGCCATGTAGGTTGTGTCTCTCTGGGCTGTTTTTTTTTTTTATTTGAGGCCGTGCTGCGCCTCCCTGTGCCTCCTAAGGTCCACTTTGCGCTGGAAGCCTTTGGCACACAGGTCGCAGCCGAACGGCTTGAACCCTGTGTGTTTGCGGCTGTGTGTGATGAGGTTGGAGCTTTGGCTGAAGGCTTTACCACAGACCTGGCATTTGTGGGGCTTTTCACCTGGAAATACACATCAACAAACAGAGGTAAATAAAGGTATATGTCCTATATATACACACACACTAGACAACACAGGATATAGAAGGGACACAAGCACTAAAAAGACAAAAGTATTTGGACACCTGCTCATTCAATGTTTCTTCTGAAATCAAGGGTATTAAAAAGAAGTTGATCCTGCTTGTGTTGGAGTAACTGTAGAGATACTGTCCAAGCATTGCTGTGAGGATTTGATTGCATTCAGCAACATGAGAGTTAGTCAGGATGTTAGATATTGGATCACCACACCACCCTATCATCCCCAGCTCCCTAACGCATCCCAAAGGTATTGTATGGTGCACCACCGCCACCATCATTCCAGAGAACACAGTTCTTCCACTGCTGGGGGTGTTATACATACCCCTCTATAGCCCACGCCTGGCCAACTGGCTCATGTTTATTATCTGCTCCAGAAAGTCCTATTCTACTGGCAGTACTTCTCTACAGGGACTAGACAAGCTGTGTCGGAAATAGGTGCAGCCCAAAGTAGCCAAATGCATTCGTTAGAAGGGGTGTCCACAAACATTTGGACATGGTGTGTTCATGCACCAGCTACTGTTCACACAAGAGCCCTTGGCGGTAGTTTCAGGAATTGCTTCAGGGTCAGGGTGTTTCAGGGTCTCCTGCTGGTAAAGTTCTGCATTATGAGCGGGATTACAGCTTCCCCCGTCCTGCTTGTTACTGTTAAACTGAAGGGTAGAAGAGTGTGTGGATGGGTCTTTACCGCTAACACATCATATGACAAAAGCTGATGAAGAAGAGAAACCAGTGTAATCTCTCCTGGGATTCTCTCAAGGCCCCACAGACAGACACTGAATGTTGTTTCTGAGCACTGATGCGTTTCTGTCTGCCATTGCGCTCCACTTTCCTCCCTCTCAGGTGAAAAACTAGCCCCTAAAATATGCTGATAGGTAACAGTTAAAATATCTAAAACATTTAAAATATAGCTAAAATAGGCTAATAGGTAACAGTTAAAATATAGCTAAAATAGGCTAATAGGTAACAGTTAAAATATAGCTAAAATAAGCTAATAGGTAACAGTTAAAATATAGCTAAAATAGGCTAATAGGTAACAGTTAAAATATAGCTAAAATAAGCTAATAGGTAACAGTTAAAATATAGCTAAAATAAGCTAATAGGTAACAGTTAAAATATAGCTAAAATAAGCTAATAGGTAACAGTTAAAATATAGCTAAAATAAGCTAATAGGTAACAGTTAAAATATAGCTAAAATAAGCTAATAGGTAACAGTTAAAATATAGCTAAAATAAGCTAATAGGTAACAGTTAAAATATAGCTAAAATAGGCTAATAGGTAACAGTTAAAATATAGCTAAAATAGGCTAATAGGTAACAGTTAAAATATAGCTAAAATAAGCTAATAGGTAACAGTTAAAATATAGCTAAAATAAGCTAATAGGTAACAGTTAAAATATAGCTAAAATAGGCTAATAGGCAACAGTTAAAATATAGCTAAAATAGGCTAATAGGTAACAGTTAAAATATAGCTAAAATAGGCTAATAGGCAACAGTTAAAATATAGCTAAAATAGGCTAATAGGTAACATTTAAAATATAGCTAAAATAGGCTAATAGGTAACAGTTAAAATATAGCTAAAATAAGCTAATAGGTAACTTTTAAAATATAGCTAAAATAGGCTAATAGGTAACATTTAAAATATAGCTAAAATAGGCTAATAGGTAACAGTTAAAATATAGCTAAAATAGGCTAATAGGTAACTTTTAAAATATAGCTAAAATAGGCTAATAGGTAACATTTAAAATATAGCTAAAATAGGCTAATAGGTAACATTTAAAATATAGCTAAAATAGGCTAATAGGTAACAGTTAAAATATAGCTAAAATAAGCTAATAGGTAACAGTTAAAATCTAGCTAAAATAAGCTAATAGGTAACTTTTAAAATATAGCTAAAATAGGCTAATAGGTAACATTTAAAATATAGCTAAAATAAGCTAACAGGCAACAGTTAAAATATAGCTAAAATAGGCTAATAGGTAACTTTTAAAATATAGCTAAAATAGGCTAATAGGTAACTTTTAAAATATAGCAAAAATAAGCTAATAGGTAACATTTAAAATATAGCTAAAATAGGCTAATAGGCAACAGTTAAAATATAGCTAAAATAGGCTAATAGGTAACTTTTAAAATATAGCTAAAATAAGCTAATAGGTAACATTTAAAATATAGCTAAAATAGGCTAATAGGTAACTTTTAAAATATAGCTAAAATAGGCTAATAGGTAACAGTTAAAATATAGCTAAAATAGGCTAATAGGTAACTTTTAAAATATAGCTAAAATAGGCTAATAGGTAACATTTAAAATATAGCTAAAATAGGCTAATAGGTAACATTTAAAATATAGCTAAAATAGGCTAATAGGTAACAGTTAAAATATAGCTAAAATAAGCTAATAGGTAACAGTTAAAATCTAGCTAAAATAAGCTAATAGGTAACTTTTAAAATATAGCTAAAATAGGCTAATAGGTAACCTTTAAAATATAGCTAAAATAGGCTAATAGGTAACATTTAAAATATAGCTAAAATAGGCTAATAGGTAACATTTAAAATATAGCTAAAATAGGCTAATAGGTAACAGTTAAAATATAGCTAAAATAGGCTAATAGGTAACTTTTAAAATATAGCTAAAATAGGCTAATAGGTAACATTTAAAATATAGCTAAAATAGGCTAATAGGTAACATTTAAAATATAGCTAAAATAGGCTAATAGGTAACAGTTAAAATATAGCTAAAATAAGCTAATAGGTAACAGTTAAAATCTAGCTAAAATAAGCTAATAGGTAACTTTTAAAATATAGCTAAAATAGGCTAATAGGTAACATTTAAAATATAGCTAAAATAAGCTAACAGGCAACAGTTAAAATATAGCTAAAATAGGCTAATAGGTAACTTTTAAAATATAGCTAAAATAAGCTAATAGGTAACATTTAAAATATAGCTAAAATAGGCTAATAGGTAACTTTTAAAATATAGCAAAAATAAGCTAATAGGTAACATTTAAAATATAGCTAAAATAGGCTAATAGGCAACAGTTAAAATATAGCTAAAATAGGCTAATAGGTAACTTTTAAAATATAGCTAAAATAAGCTAATAGGTAACATTTAAAATATAGCTAAAATAGGCTAATAGGTAACTTTTAAAATATAGCAAAAATAAGCTAATAGGTAACATTTAAAATATAGCTAAAATAGGCTCATAGGCAACAGTTAAAATATAGCTAAAATAAGCTAATAGGTAACTTTTAAAATATAGCTAAAATAGGCTAATAGGCAACAATTAAAATATAGCAAAAATAGGCTAATAGGTAACATTTAAAATATAGCTAAAATAGGCTAATAGGTAACAGTTAAAATATAGCTAAAATAAGCTAACAGGCAACAGTTAAAATATAGCTAAAATAGGCTAATAGGTAACTTTTAAAATATAGCTAAAATAAGCTAATAGGTAACTTTTAAAATATAGCTAAAATAAGCTAATAGGTAACATTTAAAATATAGCTAAAATAGGCTAATAGGTAACTTTTAAAATATAGCAAAAATAAGCTAATAGGTAACATTTAAAATATAGCTAAAATAGGCTAATAGGCAACAGTTAAAATATAGCTAAAATAGGCTAATAGGTAACTTTTAAAATATAGCAAAAATAAGCTAATAGGTAACATTTAAAATATAGCTAAAATAGGCTAATAGGCAACAGTTAAAATATAGCTAAAATAGGCTAATAGGTAACTTTTAAAATATAGCTAAAATAAGCTAATAGGTAACTTTTAAAATATAGCTAAAATAAGCTAATAGGTAACATTTAAAATATAGCTAAAATAGGCTAATAGGTAACTTTTAAAATATAGCAAAAATAAGCTAATAGGTAACATTTAAAATATAGCTAAAATAGGCTAATAGGCAACAGTTAAAATATAGCTAAAATAGGCTAATAGGTAACTTTTAAAATATAGCAAAAATAAGCTAATAGGTAACATTTAAAATATAGCTAAAATAGGCTCATAGGCAACAGTTAAAATATAGCTAAAATAAGCTAATAGGTAACTTTTAAAATATAGCTAAAATAGGCTAATAGGCAACAATTAAAATATAGCAAAAATAGGCTAATAGGTAACATTTAAAATATAGCTAAAATAGGCTAATAGGTAACAGTTAAAATATAGCTAAAATAAGCTAACAGGCAACAGTTAAAATATAGCTAAAATAGGCTAATAGGTAACTTTTAAAATATAGCTAAAATAAGCTAATAGGTAACTTTTAAAATATAGCTAAAATAAGCTAATAGGTAACATTTAAAATATAGCTAAAATAGGCTAATAGGTAACTTTTAAAATATAGCAAAAATAAGCTAATAGGTAACATTTAAAATATAGCTAAAATAGGCTAATAGGCAACAGTTAAAATATAGCTAAAATAGGCTAATAGGTAACTTTTAAAATATAGCAAAAATAAGCTAATAGGTAACATTTAAAATATAGCTAAAATAGGCTAATAGGCAACAGTTAAAATATAGCTAAAATAGGCTAATAGGTAACTTTTAAAATATAGCTAAAATAAGCTAATAGGTAACATTTAAAATATAGCTAAAATAGGCTAATAGGTAACTTTTAAAATATAGCAAAAATAAGCTAATAGGTAACATTTAAAATATAGCTAAAATAGGCTAATAGGCAACAGTTAAAATTTAGCTAAAATATGCTAATAGGTAACTTCTCAAAATATAGCTAAATTATGCTAATAGGTAGCTAACTTTTAAAATATAGCTAAAATAAGCTAATAGGTAACATTTAAAATAGCTAAAACAGGCTAATAGGTAACAGTTAAAATAATTATGTGGTATTATATGCAAATACTGTGGTAAAACAAGCTAACAAACATGCTAAAGCAGGCTAATAGATACACTTTTGTGCTAAACGGGCTAACATGTAACATAATATTGTGGTAAAACAAGCAGATGTGCTAAAGTAGGCTAATAGATAGACACTTTTTGCTAAAACAGGTTAATAGCTAACAGTTATGTGCTAAAATAGGCTAATTATGTGGTACTTTAGGTAGATAAATAGGTAATATTGTAGTGGTAAAACTAAGGCAAATCTATAGCAAACATGCTAAAGCAGGCTAATAGATGAACAGTCCTGTGCTAAAACAGGCTAATATGGAACAATATGTGCTAATATAGGCTAAGTGTGTGGTATTATAGGCAAATAGGCAATATTGTGGTAAACAAGCTAATAGGCAGCTAACATGCTAAAGCAGGCTAAGAGATAAAAACTTCTGTGCTAAACGGGCTAACATGTAACATAATATTGTGGTAAAAGAAGCTAATAGGCAGCTAATAGACAGTAATGTGCTAAAATATGCTAATTATGTGGTACTTTAGGTAGATAAATAGGTAATATTGTAGTGGTAAAACTAAGGCAAATCTATAGCAAACATGCTAAAGCAGGCTAATAGATGAACAGTCCTGTGCTAAAACAGGCTAATATGGAACAATATGTGCTAAAACAGGCTAATATGGAACAATATGTGCTAAAACAGGCTAATATGGAACAATATGTGCTAAAACAGGCTAATATGGAACAATATGTGCTAAAACAGGCTAATATGGAACAATATGTGCTAAAACAGGCTAATATGGAACAATATGTGCTAATATGGAACAATATGTGCTAAAACAGGCTAATATGGAACAATATGTGCTAATATGGAACAATATGTGCTAAAACAGGCTAATATGGAACAATATGTGCTAAAACAGGCTAATATGGAACAGTATGTGCTAAAACAGGCTAATATGGAACAATATGTGCTAATATGGAACAATATGTGCTAAAACAGGCTAATATGGAACAATATGTGCTAAAACAGGCTAATATGGAACAATATGTGCTAATATGGAACAATATGTGCTAAAACAGGCTAATATGGAACAATATGTGCTAAAACAGGCTAATATGGAACAATATGTGCTAAAACAGGCTAATATGGAACAATATGTGCTAAAACAGGATAATAGATGAACAGTCCTGTGCTAAAACAGGCTAATATGGAACAATATGTGCTAATATAGGCTAATATGGAACAATATGTGCTAAAACAGGCTAATATGGAACAATATGTGCTAATATAGGCTAATATGGAACAATATGTGCTAAAACAGGCTAATATGGAACAATATGTGCTAATATAGGCTAATATGGAACAATATGTGCTAAAACAGGCTAATATGGAACAATATGTGCTAAAACAGGATAATAGATGAACAGTCCTGTGCTAAAACAGGCTAATATGGAACAATATGTGCTAATATAGGCTAATATGGAACAATATGTGCTAAAACAGGCTAATATGGAACAATATGTGCTAATATAGGCTAATATGGAACAATATGTGCTAAAACAGGCTAATATGGAACAATATGTGCTAAAACAGGCTAATATGGAACAATATGTGCTAAAACAGGCTAATATGGAACAATATGTGCTAATATGGAACAATATGTGCTAAAACAGGCTAATATGGAACAATATGTGCTAAAACAGGCTAATATGGAACAATATGTGCTAAAACAGGCTAATATGGAACAATATGTGCTAAAACAGGCTAATATGGAACAATATGTGCTAATATAGGCTAATATGGAACAATATGTGCTAAAACAGGCTAATATGGAACAATATGTGCTAATATAGGCTAATATGGAACAATATGTGCTAAAACAGGCTAATATGGAACAATATGTGCTAAAACAGGCTAATATGGAACAATATGTGCTAATATAGGCTAATATGGAACAATATGTGCTAAAACAGGCTAATATGGAACAATATGTGCTAATATAGGCTAATATGGAACAATATGTGCTAATATAGGCTAATATGGAACAATATGTGCTAAAACAGGCTAATATGGAACAATATGTGCTAAAACAGGCTAATATGGAACAATATGTGCTAAAACAGGCTAATATGGAACAATATGTGCTAATATAGGCTAATATGGAACAATATGTGCTAATATAGGCTAATATGGAACAATATGTGCTAATATAGGCTAATATGGAACAATATGTGCTAATATAGGCTAATATGGAACAATATGTGCTAATATAGGCTAATATGGAACAATATGTGCTAATATAGGCTAAGTATGTGGTATTATAGGCAAATATTGGCAATATTGTGGTAAACAAGCTAATAGGCAGCAAACATGCTAAAGCAGGCTAAGAGATAAACATTTTTGCCAGTTTCTAAAAACAGCTAATATTATTTTTATACAATTATTATAGTCAGTATATAATATAAATATATATTATATAAATATAAATATAATATAAATATTATAGTGAGTGGCATTACCCTCTGAGGCATTACCCAAAAATCTTTAGGGAAATGCCTCAGAGGGTAATGCCACTGACTATAATATTTATATTATATTTATATTTATATTATATATTATATATATTTAACTGCACAGCTACAATTGTGGGAAACTGTGACCAAACTTCTCAGAAAATGAAGGAACAAAGGTGCCGCTGAGTAACAGCTTATCTCTGTAGTCTAGCCTCTGAGTAATATTCTTAGTTACGTTAGTTACGTAGACTCGTAGGTCATAACGATTCATTCATTGGCTTCTCTGTGGCTTATGGTGACCAAGCTTCTCAGAAACATGGTAAAATCAGAGAAGTTAGCTGCATCGCTAGACACTGAGTAATTTTATTCTAATATCTTGCGCAAGATAAAAGTCTGACATGCTGCATAGGTGCCGTGACCCTGGGCTCTCCTACAAGCCTGGTGCCTGTACGACTGTGGACGTTGATTTCGGGTGTAATCTGGATTAGTTCGTACCTGTGTGGATGAACGTGTGTTTCTTCATATCTGATTTCTGGTGGAATCTCTTGCCACAGTACGGACAGGCGAACGGCCTCGTGTCTGAGTGGATCAGCACGTGGGTGGACAGTGTGGAGGACCTCTTAAAGCTTTTTCCACAGATTTTGCAGCTGAAAATCCTTTCCTGTCAAAATATTCACAGATATAAATCTACATGCTTAATTAAAATGAAATGATCAGTCAATTAATCCATATGCGCTTAACTAATTAATGTTTTAATGCATTAGGATGATTCAATCAATCAATTAATCAATCAATCAATCAATCGATTAATTCTGTCTTTGTGTTTTGGTTTAGAAGCAGTCCATACCTGCGAGTGAACGGCTCTGTGTTGTTCCAGACTGACCGCGTGACCGAACGTTTTCCCGCAAGTCTCGCAGGCGAAGGGTCTGGAGCCGCTGTGGGACCGCCGTACGTGCACCTCCAAGCCATGGGGGGTGGAAAACACCTGGGGAACAGTTTAGAACCAACAGTGTTTCACTTTATCTAGACATCTCCTCTGTTACTGCTAATCTATCTACCACCCTACTACAACCTTAGTAACTCCATAGCAACCATCCGGTATACCATAGCAACCACCTGGCAAAAAAAAAACAGTTTAATCCAAGTGACAATGTAGCAACAGCCTAACCACAACCGGGAACCACGACTCTACGATAGCAACCACTTGGGACACCATAGCAAACGTTTGGCAACATAATAGCAACTACCTATAAACTGTATAGCAACGACCTGGCAAAAATCCTAGTTTCACCCTAATGACCATGTAGCAACAGCCTAGGAAAACCCGAACGTGGGAAACACTATCTAGTAGTCCCATAGCAACCACATGGTGTACCATGGCAGCCACTTAGCAAAAACATCCTAGTTTTACCCTAGTAACACTCTGCAGCAACAGCCTAGCAACTGCCTAGAGTTGGAAACCACAACTCCATAGCAATCATTTAGCAACATGATAGCAACCACATGGGAGTCACTATAGCAACCAGTTGCAACCATAGCAACATAATAACAACTACCTATAAACCCCATGGCAGCCACCTAGCAAAAACTCTAGTTTTTCCCTAATGACCATGTAGCAACAGCCTAGGAATTGCCTGGAAGTGGGAAACACAACCCCATAGCAACCACCTGGATACCATAGCAACCATCTAGCAACTGCCTTGCAATCCCATATCAACCACATGGTGTACCATGGCAGCCACTTAGCAAAAACACCCTAGTTTTACCCTAGTAACACTCTGCAGCAACAGCCTAGCAACCGCCTAGAGTTGGAAACCACAACTCCATGGCAATGATTTAGCAACATGATAGCAACCACATGGGAGACACCATATCAACCATTTGCAACCATAGCAACATAATAACAACATACCATAGCAACATAAAAAGCCTCGGACCTGCCTGGAAGCTGGAACCAGTTAAGATGCTGAACTGTTCAGGAAATTCACTTGTTTAATTATTGATTTAAATACCTTAATTAATGAATCTCCTTAATTAGCAGGACGATTTATTAAATTGATCTAAAATAAATGTCTTAATATTCCACAATACTTTCAGCAGCTTTCATTACAAAAGGTCTCTTACTTGAACCTCAAGTAAAGCAGAATTAGGTCTCCATGCTCATATACATGCTTCTATAGGTATTAAGGCTTATTATTTATACACTAATAATAAAAAAGTAAAGCAGTGATCAGAAGCGAGAAATGGTAAAAAAAAAAAATCATATAAATCAATCAAATAAAATCAATACAGTAATCTGTGAGCATTACCTTAGCACACTTCACACACTTGTAGGAGCCGTTTAGCTGAAGGCGTGTGTACAGAAGATCAGGCTGTGCTTCAGTCTCGGAGACCTCAGTGATGGCCTTAAAGTCAGAGTAATAGCCCCTTGTGCGACTGTCCAGTAGACCATGGCTCAGTGGCCTGTACTTGTGGCAGTATCCACCGTTAGAGGGCTGTTGAGTGGGAAGAGCCTCAGTCTTTCTGTCTGAGCTGCTGTAAAGGCTCATGGGAAGCCGGTTATAGGGCTGAATGAAGCGCCTGAGCTCAGATCTGGCCCAGTCGCTCGGCCGGAAGGTCACGTCAAACGGTTGGAGGTCATCCGGTGATGGTACAGAGTCTTCGACGTCTGTGTAGAAAATATTTGGCTTATTGTTGTTGATGTCAAAATATGCTCACTGTTTACAGTCAAGTTCAGAAGTATTTGGACGGCAACACAATTTGTGTAATTGTGCCTCTAAACACCACCTCAATGGATCTGAAGAGAATCAAGATCTTCAAAGGAATCAAGGAATTACACCCATTTAGCCTACAGCAGTTTAGCCCCACCCATTAAACCTACAGCAGTTTTGCCCCGATTCAGCCTATACCAGTTTAACCCCACCCATTCAACTAACATCTGTTGAGCCCCACCCAGTCAGCCAACAACTGTTTAGCTCCACTCATTTAACCTTCAACAATTTAGCTCCACCCATCCAGCCTACATCAGTTTACCCCAGCTATCAGCTTACATCAGTTTAGCCCCATCCATTCAGCCTACAGCAGTTCAGCCACACCAATTTGGCCTATAGTAGTTTAGCACCACCCATTCAGCCTACAGCAGTTCAGCTCCACCAATTTGGCCTACAGTAGTTTAGTCCCACCAATTTGGTCTATAGTAGTTTAGCACCACCCATTCAGCCTACAGCAGTTCAGCCCCACCAATTTGGCCTACAGTAGTTTAGCACCACCCATTCAGCCTACAGCAGTTCAGCCCCACCAATTTGGCCTACAGTAGTTTAGCACCACCCATTCAGCCTACAGCAGTTCAGCCCCACCAATTTGGCCTACAGTAGTTTACCTCCACCCATTTGGCCTACAGCAGTTTAGCCCCACCAATTGGGTCTATAGTAGTTTAGCTCCACCCATTTGGCCTACAGCAGTTCAGCCCCACCAATTTGGCCTACAGTAGTGTAGCTCCACCCATTTGGCCTACAGCAGTTAAGCCCTACCAATTTGGCCTATAGTAGTTTAGCACCACCCATTCAGCCTACAGCAGTTCAGCCCCACCAATTTGGCCTATAGTAGTTTAGCACCACCCATTCAGCCTACAGCAGTTTAGCCACACCAATTTGGCCTATAGTAGTTTAGCACCACCCATTCAGCCTACAGCAGTTCAGCCCCACCAATTTGGCCTATAGTAGTTTAGCTCCACCCATTCAGCCTACAGCAGTTCAGCCCCACCCACTCAGCCTACAGCAGTTTACATGAATTTGAATTTCCCTGAGCTTCATTACCTAAATCAGCTCACTGATCTCAAATCATTTCTAAACAGTTCATTGTGAAAATCCTCTGCTTTGACTGACAGGAGGCAAATATTTGTACCTGGAGAAGCAGACGGAGACCGAGGCCTCCACAGATCCTCCTCATGGTCCGAAGGTCGATCACACACGCTGTCCCCACAGCTGAGGGACCTCCAGGACTCCTCATGGTCCGAAGGTCGGTCACACACACTCCCACCACAGCTCATGGGGGAGTGCAGAGCGCAGTTGTCTGCAGTGTGTAGACCCTCAGGTGAGCGCCTACCGGCATCCTCACAGCACTGGGACCCACTTCCTATTTGGATTTCTGCACAAGTACAGCCAGAAGCAGGTCACTTCTGTGGTTTTATGAACCAACAATTGTTTTATGATCATTTTACAACCTCTCTTTACTCCTTACAATTAAACAGGCTGTTTTTGTTTACTGTGCCTTTAAGACTGATATATGTAAATGACTTCTGTTCTGATAGGCTGCCTTAAATTGTGTTGGAGAAGCCTCTTTCAGATGTATGAATCCTTTGGCTTTCCTTTTTCGCACATATCCCACTCCAACAACTCTGCGACAAACTGTCTACAGAAGTGAACCTCCATATCACTACAACAGGAATGGGTGGGGCTGAACTGCTGTGGGCTGAATAGTGGACCTAAACCGAGATTAGCTGATAGGTGGGTTTAAACTGATGTAGGCTGAAAGGGTGGGGTTAAAGTGCTGTAGTACACTGAATGTGCTGCACTACACTGCTGTAGGCTGAATGGGTGGAACTACACTGCTGTAGGCTGAATGGGTGGGGTTAAACTACTGTAGGCGGAATTTGTGGGGTTAAAGTGCTGTTGGCTGAATGGGTGGGGTTAAACTACTGTAGGCAGAATGGGTGGGGTTAAAGTGCTGTTGGCTGAATGGGTGGTGTTAAACTACTGTAGGCGGAATGGGTGGGGTTAAAGTGCTGTTGGCTGAATGTGTGGGGCTGAAATGCTGTAGGCTGAATGGGTGGGGTTAAACTACTGTAGGTGGAATGGGTGGGGTTAAAGTGCTGTGGGCTGAATAGTTGGGGTTAAAGTGCTGTAGACTGAATGAGTGGAGCTGAACTGCTATAGGCTGAATGAGTGGGGTTAAAGTGCTGTAGGCTAAAAGGGGGCCTAAACTGATGTAAGCTGATAGCTGGGGTAAACTGATGTAGGCTGGATGGGTGGAGCTAAATTGCTGTAGGCTAAATGGGTGGGGTTAAACTGTTGTATGCTGAATGTGCTGGACTAAACTGCTGTAGGCTAAATGGGCATGGCCAAACTGTTGTAGGTTGAATGGGTGGGGTTAAACTGCTGTAGGCTGAATGGGTGGGGCTAAACAGGCATAGTCTGGACTTTTTGACATTATTTATGTTTTTTACTTATTATTTATGTATTTATTATTGACCATGTTCTTTTGAATGGGTTGATTTTAAAGGGCCCGTTTATTTAATTAATTTAATTTAATTTTATTTATTTATTAATTATATATCGAAAAATGTGTTTTTTGTGACATCACAGAAGCAGTGAATTATAAACAGGATGTTTTCGAAGCTAAATATGCTATAAATAATGATTATATTATGATTTTTATATATTTTAATCAATGAACGATCTGTGGTTGTCATAACAAAACCTCATACTGCCTAAAATGGAAACATTACAGAAGGTTATGATAGGATACAGCACCTGCGCATGCATGCGTTAGAAGGGTCTGGAATTGGATGGCGTCGTCCTCCAAGCTGCGGGGTTGGTGATAGCTGTGTGCCCGTTTACTCTTCACCAAAAACGACCTTGGCATGATGGTCACTCTTTTCGGGGTCAACAGGTCACTACCGCAGGCCTTTGGGAGCTGTGCTGTTTGAATATATGAGATTTATGAGAATATATGAGATCACTAAAACCACAGCCTGTTTCATAAGCAAAGCCATGAGAGCGAAAAGGGGTCATATGGCTGAATTCACCACATCCTTACAACCTGAGGGCTGCTGTTCTGTACGTATCCAGGCGTTTCACTGTGGTGGATCTAGTGTGAGCTGAAATACACTCCTCTGCGCTCACACTGGTTTGTAGTTTCTGTGTTTGGTAACCTATCCTGTTCTCCTGGAGCAGCCGGGAAACACTATCGCCTCCGCATCAATGATGCAAACACACGGCCAGAACTGCACGCAACAGCCTGTAAGTGTGGCTGAGGGCAGGCTGGTACTGTCCAGGCCATTGCTTCTTATTGGGCACATAAACAAGAGGATAAACAGTAAACAGTGTATCGTCACTGTCACACAGATACTTTACAGGAGGAGGAGAAAACCTGCTTCACTTCGATGATAGTGAATGTAAAAAGATTTTTATTTTTTGGAGCATTTCTATTGGTCCATTTATTATAAAATTCACATTATGAAAAAGTGCAAAAATGGACATACAAGCGACAATATACTGTATACCTCCATATATATAGATGTATAAGCCCATATAAGTCCTAAGCACAAACTGTTAAAAGCTATTTAACTAGACAAAAAGTATATTTGGTCAAAATAAAATAAATAAAAACATAATAAACTGTATGCAAATAAACACACTCAATCCTCCCAGCAATTCAGCTCCCCAGGCATTCAACACCCATTCACCATGATGATAGATTAATTACATCCTTCCTATCAGATATAGTAAATATAGTAAATATTCTATATCTACTGTAAATACTAAGCTTTCTTGAGCAGAGGTTATAACGTTACATAACAGCTATATTAGAATGAACCCAAGTAAACATAAAGTCAGTGGTTAGTGAGAGTGTCTACCTGTAATTAACTCTATATAACATTAGAATAAACTCAAATAAACATAGTCAGTGGTCAATGAGTGTCTACCTGTAATTAACTCTATATAACATTAGAATAAACCCAAATAAACATAAAGTCAGTGGTCAGTGAGTGTCTACCTGTAATTAACTCTGTTTAACATTAGAATAAACCCAAATAAGCATAAAGTCAGTGGTCAGTGAGAGTGTCTACCTGTAGAACTCTATATAACATTAGAATAAACCCAAATAAGCATAAAGTCAGTGGTCAGTGAGAGTGTCTACCTGTAGAACTCTATATAACATTAGAATAAACCCAAATAAACATAAAGTCAGTGGTCAGTGAGAGTGTCTACCTGTAATTAACTCTATGTAACATTAGAATAAACCCAAATAAACATAAAGTCAGTGGTCAGTGAGAGTGTCTACCTGTAATGAACTCTATATAACATTAGAATAAACTCACATAAACAGAAAGTCAGTGGTCAGTGAGTGTCTACCTGTAATTAATGCTATATAACATTAGAATAAACTCACATAAACAGAAAGTCAGTGGTCAGTGAGAGTGTCTACTTTATATGTGTTTGTGTGTATATATATATGTGTGTATGTGTGTATATATATATATATATATATATATATATATATAGTGTAGGTGTAGATGTCAGCCTAATACAGAAGCTGGCTGTATTGGTCAGTTGGAGAGCAGATCTTCGTAAAGCTGGTCATCATAAAATCATTGCCCGTGTGCTGAGCTCAAGGTCTGACAGCAAGATAGAAAGGATTTCAATCAATGTGGGAAAAAGTTGAGCGCAGCAGCTGTAAGGGAGCTGAAGCACATGAACTACAGCAGCTCAGAGAGCACACGGCAGAACCTCCACCGCTATAGAGCGAAAGTCTTAAAGTTTCAAAGACTCGGACACTCATATAAACACTGTTTATAACAGCAGAACAGTGAACCGAGTGATTATGAGCAAAGTAAAAGATGGCATGTATATTATCAGTCTGTCGTTTTAGTTCTTTTATTAATACTGAACGCTGTACGAGTGAATTTCTGCAAGAATAAAACACCATAGGAGTGAATAAAGTGAATAAAGAGTATATTCCCCATACTAGTCCTGTGGTATTAGCACATTACTGTGATTGTGAGTTAATAAAGCCGTGTAGGTTTAGCTGGATAAGTGCTGAGTCTGCGATTAAAATTGAGGTATATTATCTAAAACTCATCTGAACACGTCTCACTGCTTCTCACTGCACATTTATTTATTAACGTTCAATAAGTAGTGCTAGGAGGCAACAGCCTGGACACACAGCACATACACACAGTCAGTGATTTCACCCTACAGCTGCATCAGAACACACACACACACACACACACACACAAACACCAAACTTCAGAAACAACACATTAAAGAAGTGGATTAAAGCCCAAATCACCAATAACTCACCCTGAACACAGTTGTGTAAACATATGACAGCTGACTTTTATGATGTATTGTGTGTGTGTGTGTGTGTGTTTATGTGTGTGTGTGTGTGTGAGTGAGTGAGTGTACTGACCTGTTGCTCTCTCTCTCTCTCTCTGTGCTCTCTCTCTGCTGCTCGCTCAGAAAGTGTAACTGCAGCAAAGCTCCGGCCCTTAAATAACACCCTCCACTTCCTGCAGGTGAGCAGAGGCAGCCCCCTCACAGCGGGACGGAGCAGCAGACAGGTAAACCTAAAACCACAGCACGACTGGTGGTATTTTGGCGATGGTATAGATAATGATTTTGATACTGTATTTTTAAATACATACTTTTTAGTATTTTTAATATTACATTTTTAAAAATACATGATGCTGTAAAATTACAGGCTATGATATTGGTAGACAATTTTAATTTCATTCTATAAAATCTGACTTTGTACCAAACATTTCATCTTTATTTTTTACTTTACAAGATGGAATTAATGCTGTAAAATATTGTTTTGACCATACATAATTTGACCATACAAAAGACATACGATAATAATGCTATATAAACAGACTTTGTACAATATAAAGTGGAATTAATGCTATAAAATATTGTTTGGCACTAAAATATATCTTTTACATTATTGAATTAATGCTGTAAAATGTTGTTTTGACTATACATAATTATACAAATAATGCTATATAATCAGATTTTGTACAATACAAAGTGTAATTCATGCTATAAAATATTGTTTGGCACAAAATTATATGAATTCAGTGCTATAAAATCTGCCTTTTTACTTTACAACATTGAATTAATGCTGTATAATAGTTTTTTTTTTACATAATTATTATAATAATGCTATATAAACAGACTTTGTACAATACAAAGTGGAATTAATGAAATAAATAAAAATATTGTTTTACACTAAAATATATTGATTCTGTGCTGTAAAATTTGACCTTTTACTTTTACAATATTGAATTAATGCTGTATAATGTTGTTTTGACTATACATAATTATGAAAATACTGCTATATAATCAGATTTTGTACAATACAAAGTGTAATTCATACTATAAAATATTGTTTGGCACTAACAATGCTATAAAATCAGCCTTTTTACTTTACAACATTGAATTAATGCTGTAAAATATTGTTTTGACACTAAAAGATATTAATCTAATGCAACAAATTGTACTTTTTACTATACAAAATGGAATTAATGGTATGAAATATTTAGCTGATTCTGTTCAACACAATAAAATGCTCTGAAATGATCTTGCTATAAAACATGGGTGTCATGCTATAACTCAGGTTACCCATTAAAATAAATTATAATAATGCTATAAAATGTGGTTTTGATAGATTGTAAGATTTGTGATGGTATAAATGTATGTACGTATAAAAATATGAATATAATTCTTTAACTGTGTCCTGGGATGGATCTCTTCTAGAAGCAGACGCCCGTACTGATCTAAATCAGATCAGGATTTTCTCCTGTATGGGCAGATTTCATATTTGGCCTGCATGTGATTATATGCAATTATTCTGCCAGGAATAAAAACACAACAGCAGGCTGACGACACACAGTCAAGTTTAGCCCACGACTCGCTGCCTTCAGCCTTGTTTTGCGTTATCTGAGTCTAATTTGGTAATAGTCAGGCTGTAGGTGTGGAAAAAAAGCACCAGATTTAGATGTGTGTAGTAAATATGTCATAAGGACACGCCTTGTGTGGGATGAATAAACAGAGCTTTACAAATTGACTCAGATTCAGTTCAGATAAGAATCAACACTAATTTTTATGGCCTATAAAGCCTGTATGGTTTATGATTGATAACCAAAAATTTAACCATTTGCAGTTGTAAAGCCTTATAAAGAGTGGAGTATATTCAAAGTAGAGGTATCCCTTCATTTCACTGCAATTTCCTAATCAACAACAACAGTAAGCTCACAAACACATATACAGTTTATTTACCACAAACATTTACCGCAATAATTAATTAAAGTGAATTCTGTTTGTTTGAGCTGACACACTGGCATTTTTGTCTGTAAAGGGCCTCTGATTGGTTGTATTGTGGTTCATCCTAAGAGCACTCCTCATAACTTAATAACAGTGTGAGAGGGTGGGGCTAAACTCTTATAGGCTAACGAGGTGGATATACTGTATATAAACATGCTGATTTACATGATATTGCATTTAAATGAATGGTTTGTTATGAAACTTTAAGTGATCAACTTCCCGGACAGGGATTAAGCCTAGTCCTGGACTGTGCAGCATGCTGAATGGAGCTTTTTTCATTAAAAGGAAAATACAGTCCATGACTTGACCTTACTTCCTGTCCTGGAAAGCAGTCTAACAGTGTTTAGATGGTTAAATTCAAAGGAAAATAGAAACTGGGGCCTTTTAGAAAAATGCTAACCTCATACACCCTCAAAAATAACACAGGTGCTCACCTGAAATAAACAAAACAAAACAAAATAATTCTTACCACCCTGTCACAGTGGCGAAAACTTTAAATTTTTAATATTTGGAGTAGCTGTATGTTGATAATTTCATCATTAAATTAGCTTAGACAGTATAGCAAAGTATAGACATTATATTAGAAACATCACTGTAGTACATACTGGACAATTCACAGTACGTACTGGAGAATTCACAGCAGACACTCCATAGTAAGCTTTAACCTTAATCACTGAATAATACCGCTGCAGTTTAAGAGGTTAGCAAGTGCAAGTCAGCTTCAAGTGCAAGTCCATGAGAAGATCCGACAAATAGCAGTGTGCTGTGTAGAGTAGTGACCAGACCATTCACATCATGGTTAGGACTGAAGAATCCACCACTGACTGTGAAGGCCTATACTGTTATACGCAGCTTATATGAAGGTGCTGGAAATTCACTGCCTCAGTGAACATGGCAGTCGTGGGCCGCATGGTCAGTGCTGTTCATAGCCCATGTCCCTCGTCTAGTCGGATGCTCGTGGAGACAGGGCGGCTAGCCAGCGGGACGGCCGCCCACTCTCAAGTGTCATTATGCTGCAGGCTGGTGGCTTTCTTCTGCCTGGAAAGGCTCTGAATCTGTACAGGATGAAGACCCACCCATGAGTTACAGTAAAGCCTTAAAAGATAAATACAGGGAACCTGTAAACTGTACAAACCGTGCTATGAAAGATCAAGATCCAGATTAATGGATTAGCAGAATAGTTTCACACAAATTCTAATTTGTACAATTTCCCTCTTTAGGTCTACACTGGAGCTATGAGGCTAATTCAGCTAACGAGTGATGTAAGCCTATGTACACCAATTAGCATTTCTACGGAATTGTTCAGTTATTGCCGTCACACAAAAACATTTATATTTTGTACAATACAAAGTGTAATTCATGCTATGAAATATTGTTTGGCACTAAATTATATGAATTCCGTGCTGTAAAATCTGACCTTTTACTTTTACAATACTGAATTAATGCTGTGAAATTTAGTTTCGACTATACATAATTAATTATTATACATAATTATACATAATTACAATTACCCTCTTACCTTAGGTCTACACTGGAGCTACGAGGGTAATTACATTTATTACATAAATGTAATAACATAATAACATTTCGTAATTTTCATTGGGCGTCAATGTAAAAATTATTTTATTAATTTCAAGTCATTTTGGAGCGTTTCAATTGGTCCATTCGTCATAAACATCATTATTAAGATTCACATTACGCCCAAAAGTAAAAAAAAAAGAAAAGAAAAGGAGTTTATGTGTGTGCTGTATATTTAACATTTAGATCAGTTGGCTTAAATGTTTTAATAAAAACAATAAATTAACTTAAATTAATTCAATAAATTAGTAGATTGGCATGAGAAAAAGAGAACAACCATTACAAGTATACATTTTTAACAAAACTCGAGTAAAAGTACATCCAATTATTCAATACTCAAAAGTATACCACACTACTAGAACTATTTTCTACCCCTGCTGGTTGACTGAGTGAAAAGACGCTACTGGCTAAGCTTACTAATAAAGCTGTGCAAGTCAGATCCACATGAAAGAACAGCTTCACAGCTTTTGAAAACTTTGCAATTACATTAGTATTTGGACAGTAACACATAATTGAATAGAGAAGCTAATTAACACAAATTGAGTCCATGTCCAAATACTTATGGACATGCCTGTGTAGTCAATGGATTTTGAACACACAGCATATGAGTCATGTTATACAAAGCAAATCAGGGTGCAGCCTTGAGACCCTGAACCCTGAACAGCTCAAACTCTTCACCCCTGATCTTGTACCGCGATCAGTAACAGAACCCACTGCACGGCTCAGTACCTGGATGAAGCCGCTGCGAGCTGAATGTCAATCAGAACAGGAAAACCACTGCCTGAACGGCCTGAACTGACGCTATCGCTGCACCTAGAGGTCAACATGCCGTTGAGCTTGTGAAATGAGGTCTGGCCTTTTTCACTTTTCTCTCTCCCCTCATTCGGCTGATGCTAACTCTTCAGCGCTTTAGAGAAAACCTGATTGAAATAGCAGCACAGGGCAGCTGTGATAAGACCTCTTCTTCGGAGCTCGCGTTGGGCTTCGATGGAAGGAGCTGCTGTAAAAAATAAACGGCAGAAGCGAAGCGCGTAGCCCGCTGAGGTATTTCTGTAGCCCGGCCTAAAGCCCTCCGACCTGAGGCTGCCGTGTAGCTCAGGCTAAAAAGACGCAACCTTTGCAGCCACATTTCAATACCACACACATGTGAATCAAAGGCACATGTGTGTTGGAAATTAGGAAAAAAGGAAATTACAATACAATAGTAATACAAAAAGAACAACTGCCAGGTTTGTATCTGTCAAAAAGTGAAAAATCCACCATTTTTGTATGTTTTTTAAATTGACAAAAGTATTGGGACACCTGCTCGTCCATTGTTTCTTCCAAAATCAGCGGTATTAAAAAATACTTTCTCCTGCTTTTGTTGGAGTAGCTGTCTCTGCTGTCCAGGAAATCAGGTTTTCTCTTACATTTTGATTGCATTCAGCAACAAGAGGAGCGTTAGTGAGCTCAGGATGTTGGATGGATGATCACCATCCTACCTCGTCATCCCCAACTCCCTAACTCATCCCAAACGAATTTGATGGAGCTCCACCATCATCATTCCAGAGAACACAGTTCTTCCAGTTCTTCCTCAATGCTGGGGGGCTTTATACCCCTCTACTAGCCCATGCCTGGCCTGGCATTAGGAAGCATGGTGCCGAAAGGTTCATGGTGTTTATCTGCTCCACTCTTCTTTTACGTTTACGGCATTTAGCTGACGCTCTTATCCAGAGCGACTTACAAGGTTTCTCGTATCACAGAGGTGGGAAAGCGTAGTGTTAGGAGTCTTGCCCAAGGACTCTTATTGGTGTAGCACAGCATAGTGACCCGGACCAGGAATCGAACCCCAGTCTCCCACTTGGTGTGGTAGTTCACTGGCAGGTAGTGGTGTTATCTGTCTTTAGAATAGCAGCACAGGGCAGCTGTGATAAGACCTCTTCTTCGGAGCTTGTGTTGGGCTTCGATGGAAGGAGCTGCTGTAAAAAATAAACGGCAGAAGCGAAGCAAGTAGCCCTGATGAGGTATTTCTGTAGCCCGGCCTAAAGCCCTCCGACCTGAGGCTGCCGTGTAGCTCAGGCTAAAAAGACGCAACCTTTGCAGCCACATTTCAATACCACACACATGTGAATCAAAGGCCAGATCACTGAGCTGTCCAAACATAGCAGCTCAGCAAGCCTTCAGGAAGTGCAGGGTATTTTAGAGGCCTGTGTGAACTGCCTTGGCCAACGTGAAGCTGAACCGCTAAAGCTAAGCCCAGCATCCCTCGTTGAGCTGTCTGACGAGACGCTTTCTGACGCTTTCTCTCCATGTTCCTCTAATTAGGGAGACCAGAAAACGACAACAGAGGAAGGGCTGATGATGAGAAGCAGAGAACTTTTCACCTGAGCTGATTTATAGAGAAAGAAAAACCAGAAACCACGGTGCCGGGTTTATCATCTGGTAGGTTCCCCCGGCCACAGAAACCACACAGACTGAGACTGAGAGAGGAACTACATTTACATTTCACATGCAGCCGCTTTGCAGATGCTCACCCAACTACCATGCTCGAAGTCAAAGGCAAAGTGGTAAACAGTGCACAGCAAATCTGAAAGGATACACAAAACTGTACGAATCTGTCTTATCTGATCTTGATTGTGTGCAAGTGTGAAAAAAAGCAAACATTGAAAAAAGAATTGAAAAAAGGAAAAGTGCAACAGCATGTGCAACAGCAAGCTCAGCATGCTAGCTAGCAAATGGGTAGATTAGCATACCTGTAAGAACTTAGAACTGTTGGTTAATTAATATTAAGTTATTAATATTAAGACTATATCATAATATCATATATCACATATCATCACTGTCTTACAGAATCAATGCATCTGCAAAACAGCAGATTAATAGTCTTTTTTGAGCATTTATTTTAGTCAGTTCACCCTGAAATTACAATACAGTACAATAGAAAGAACAACTGCCAGGTTTGTATCTGTCAAAAAGTGAAAAATCCACCATTTTTGTATGTTTTTTAAATTGACAAAAGTATTGGGACACCTGCTCGTCCATTGTTTCTTCCGAAATCAGTGGTGTTAAAAACGTTTCTCTTGCTTTTGTTGGAGCAACTGTCTCTGCTGTCCAGGAAATCAGGTTTTCTCTTACATTTTGATTGCATTCAGCAACAAGAGGAGCGTTAGTGAGGTCATGTTGGATGGATGATCACCATCCTACCTCGTCATCCCCAACTCCCCTGGAGCTCCACCATCATCATTCCAGAGAACAGTTCTTCCACTGCTCCACAGCTCCTCAATGCTGGGGGTGGGGGGGGGGGGGGGGGTGGGGTTTATACCCCTCCACTAGCCCACGCCTGGCTTTAGGCAGCATAGTGCCAATAGCTTAATGATGTTGATCTGCTCCAGAGAGTCCTATTCTATTGGCAGTACTTCTCTACAGGGACTAGACTGTAAGCTGTGCGTGTGCATGTGCACATCTGTGTCAGCAATAGGTGCAACTGGGTAAAGTGGCTGAATGCATTTATTAGAAGGGGTGTCCATAAATATTTGGACATGTAGCGTATATCAGCATAATTCAGTGTTTGAGAAGAACACATTCGGAGGTTGGTGTGAAATTGTAGCTGGATTTCTTTACAGTGGTGAAAGGAAAGGAACCTGGCGCTGGTCGCCATGACTACAACACAGATATAGCCCATAATATATTTCCTATCCAAACCCACCAGTGAAGCTACAACACGAGTCTTCTGAGTGTTATATGGAATGATGATGATGATGATGATGATGAGGGTAAAATAGTGAATAGAGAATCTCAACTAATGCAGTTTTCTTTAGGGACTACTTTCTGTAGCTGCACTACACCCTGCAGCATGTATCCCTCCACCATTTTAATGATCTGATTTTAAAAGCAGGTTCTAGAGCCGAACTCTTCTCAGAACTCTGGTAGAACAGTGTCTCAGGCATCAGGCAGCGTCTTCATCACCATTAGGTGAAGAACTTTCTTTGAGGAGCTTTTTTTATTATTAGAGCTTCAGACGTCTGCTTCCCTTCACCTCCACTGTAGAACAGCTCTGACTCAACAAGTTTTTCTAGAACAGAGTTTCACACCTAACCCAGTCTGAATGTCTTTCTTCACATCTTAATCACTTATTTCTGTAGAATTTCTAAAATAACCTATAATAGAATTTCCCTCTATGGCTAACTTTCAAGCAAAGTATGTACACAGACTGCACTGCAGTGACAGATTTACAGGCTAATTATGGAATTAATTCCATTTAACCATTTAAGGTCAACGGTAAAATACCACTCTTTCTAGTTACCTCCTGAGAACGCTCCTCTGAGTGCTGAGGGCTGGGAATTACATCTATCAATGGTGCCTAGAGGATGCCAGAGAGTCAGCAGTAAAAACACAAAAATACAGCGGTAAAAACAAAGGATCTGGGTTAAAACAGCATGTCTGAACTGTTAGATGTATCAAATTTTTTATTAAATCTCAAAGAATTCTAAAGGTCAAATCTTAAGCTGATAAATTGACCAATCAGTACATAGATAATTCCAGACTATTCAAATTTTATTGTAATAAAATGAATAATCAAATGAATCAACATTGTTATTGTTAAATAAAGACATTGTTCAGATTTGAATGAATGAATGTGGGGTTAAAGCAGAGCTTGTGGACAAAGCCCTGCAGGTCAGGTGCAGGCGAGACAATAATGCCGGTGAATTTGGAAATATGGTATTTATGACCCTAGAACAGGGCCTGTGAAAGTGACAGTGGCAGTTTTGCCATAAAGCCTGAGGCGCTGGCAGTAAGGGGGTCATTACCTCAACTGACCAACACTAGTGCTGAGTGGAGATAGGGCAGTGGGGGGAAACACAGGCCATGATTTACGTTGGAATCAAAAACCACAAGGCTGGTCCCTCAGTCTATGGCCTAAAACAGACTGCACTAAATCAACGGCTGAGGCAGTGAGGGCCTTGTTGAGGTAAATTATCGTACTTATTTAAAAGGCATTTTGGAAGTCAGTGAACATAATCAGGAGACTGTGAAACCTGGTTAGAATTTTTATCTACAACAAACCAAAAGCAGAAAATAATCTGAAGGTTTAAGGTAATACATGCCCTGCTATTGTGTTTTTAATATATGTTAATATATAACCCCTAAACGTCTTTTGTTGTGGCCCTGTACTCCAAATCCTTACCCTCGGACATTTATAGATGTTGTACATTGTATATACTGAATAATACACAGTGAAGACTGAATAATTCATAGTGGCTACTGCACACCTTAAAGTAGATACTAAATAATACATAGTAGATACTGAATCATTTACAATAGATACTGAATAACTTATTAAGTAACTATGTATTATTTAGTATCTACTATAAGTTATAGTTGATACTAAAAACACATACTGGATACTGAACAAGTCATAGTAGATACTAAATAATACATGAATAATTCATAGTAAGTAGTGAATAATTCATAGTAGTAAAAAGAACACACTGAATACTGAATAATGAATAATGAATTGTAAATACAAACAAATTCATACTGGGTACTAAATAACTCATTGTAATTACTAAAAATTCATACCAGATACAAAATAATTCATTGTAATTACTAAACATTCATACTGGGTACTGAATAATTCATAGTAGATATGAAATAATACATTGTAGTTACTGACTTGTTTATAGTAAATAGTGAATAATTCATAGTAGTTACTAAAAAGATCACACTGAATACTAAATTATTTATTGTAAATGCAAAAAAATCATACCGGATACTGATTAATTCATTGTAATTACAAACAAAAAATCATACTGGATACTAAATAATTAATTGTAATTACTAAAAATTCATACTGGGTACTGAATAATTCATTGTAATTACTAAACATTCATACTGGGTACTGAATAATTCATAGTAGGTATTAAATAATACATTGTAGTTACTGAATTATTTAAAGTAAATAGTGAATAATTCATAGTAGTTACTAAAACAAATCACACTGAATACTGAATAATATATTGTAAATACTAAAATTCCAAACTGGATATTGAATAAATTATAGTAGATATAAAATAATACATAGTGGTTACTGAATAATTTATAGTTAATAGTGAACAATTCATACTAGGTACTAAAAAAAATCATTCTGAATATTTGATATAGATAAATATATATAGATAAATAAGTAATGGCTACTGAGGCGATCATAAATTTGAGCTCAGAAATAAGCGTAGGGTTCAGAAGGGTAATTGGTGTGTGTTTAATTAGAGTTCATTTGTATTCGTAACAAAAAGCTAGGTGTTCCCAAACTTTTGACAGGCAACCTATGTTCTGTTTTGTAATAAATGTACTAATGTTATCAGAATCAGTCCACTGTTCTGTTCTCTTCTGTTTGCAGTGATAAATCATGAGAACAGAAAGAACAGCGGCTGAAAGGCTGCAATAAAGCCAGGCAACACAATCAGCAGCCCAGAGGTGGGAGGAGGGTCTTCCCCTATCAGTAAAATCAGCCATGCTCATCGTGACCCTCCTAACAAGGGCTTCTCGCTGTAAATCTAATGAACGGCGGAGGAGCACAAATCTTATGGAGGCAGACGTGTTGAGAGACTTTCCTGGCCATTGTGTGGCTCTTTGAGATAATGTTCCCTCCCGCTCTCGCTCTGTTTTCTGAGACGTTCTAGGTCTCTGGAGCCTCTGGGTTTCTGCTGTGTCCATTTGCATTCACACTCTGAAATGAGTAATTCTGCTCTCCATCAAAGGCCAACCAGGAAACCCCTGCTTCATAATAATATAACTTCTTTATTACCTCAACAAAGTAGCCCCTTTAGCTTGAGCGAATGACTCTAAAATTAGAAGTATAGACTGAACTTTGACTGCGATATATCTTCAGATATGAAGCAAAAAGCAAGAAAAGCTGGAGAACAGTGAGGAACTCTCATTAAAAGCAACCTTATGTAGCAATCTGACCTTAAAACAGCAGGTTCAGAATCATGTTGACACACTGTTAAAAACTTTTGAAGGTTCCTCAATGGAGGAACCTTGAGGAACCTTCAAGAAAAAAGTTCCTTGAAGGTTCCTCAAAGCACCTTTAGAAGTTCCTCCACAGTTTCAAACTGAAGAACCCTAAAGGTTCTCCAAGGAACCTATACTTTTAACAGTGTACACTGGAGAACGTTGGAGAACGTTGCCTCGTCATATTAGTAATGTAAAATCCTGCAGTACGACTCTACCGCCTCAGTCCACATGCTTCTCTACCTTCAGCTTGTCAAAAATGCACACATACAGCTGTCCTTGAGAGGGCGCGCAAAGCGTGACTTGTATTTACTGCAGTGGTGTAAAAGTGAATTACACTCCGCACCTGTAGGGGGAGCCCAGAAGCAAAGAAATACCAATCCTCACATAATGCTGTTTTCAGTGTTGTGGACACTGATCATGAATTTGGCTAGCTATGCTAACCCTATGCTACCTAACGCTTAGAGCTATTTACAGCAGAGCTAACTAGCAGAAGACCCACGTCTGTGGTTGAAGGTGCTAAACAGAAAACATCCACCCAAACGTCCATACGTCTGCTCTTACCATTGGACGTAAGCCTAAGAGCTAAACAAGCTAGCCAAGAGCCTTACAAGCCCCCAACACATCCATTTCTCAGACAGAGGAATGCATTCATTAAAAAGGGTGTCCACAAACTTTGGACATGTAGTTTATGTGTGTGTGTGTGGGGGGGGGGGGGATTCTTATAACTGATGGTTTCTGTAAGGAACTGACAGCCCGAGCTGCATAACTGAGTAATTTCCGCACAGAATCTCTAAATGAAATCTTTGACAGAATCATCCCAGTGTAGAAGACCGTCATGCACCAGCCAGCAGTGTGAAACATGCGGTCAGCAAGTCTAAATTTACCCTCCGTCACGGCTGTGTCTAAATCAGAAAATACTTCACATGTAAAGCAGAATTATTGCTGCTGTGCAGAAATAGCTGCCCCCGGTCATTAAAAGTGACTGGATTGTAAATATGTGCAAAAGCGCCCCCAAAAATCACCTTTCACAGCATTCCTGCATTGTAGTCAATGCACCCCCTAATCCTCTATTCTCTACATTACAGCACTGTACAGCTCCACCCTACATGATCAGTTTCTCTGGTTTTGCTATTTATAGTCAGTGTGTTTAGAGAAATTAACATTTGCATGGTATTTCATAAACCATGGACGTTTCCCCTAAATTCCAAATAAAAATATTTGCTATTTATAGCATTTATTTATTTATTTGCAGAAATGACAACTGCTCAAAACAGCTGCTCAAATAATGCAAATAAATGTTTATAATAATTATAATAAAATAAGTTATTCTAATTTCTAAACAGTACTAATATCTGAACTTTGAGAGCATTCAGAATCACTATGCTGAAAGAACCTCGACTGTCAATCACAGTTTTCATGTCTCGGCCCAATATCCACTAGTCTTTCACATTGCTTTTGGGGCTTTATGCCGTTCATAGTCTGCAAATTCAGCTAACTCAGCTCTGTTTGATGAAATACCTGGAATATACCTGGAATATTCCTGGAATAAAACAATGAAGGTTTCCTACAATAGTGTCCCAATATAGGGAACAGTGATTAGGGAGACATTACATAGGGAACAGAAGTGGCCCCCTAATTACTATTCCCTACTTTGGAGCCATATGGAGAACATTAAAAATCTGTTCCATTAAAAATACATTAATATAAATAATGGTCCACATATCATGTTCCATTGTAGGTAATAGTGATTAGGAGGACACTTCCTTTCCTGATAATGGTGTCCTATATTTTATATAGTGCTTCAAAGTGGGGAATAGTGATTAGGGGATCACTTCTGCTCCCTATAGTAGTGTCCTGTATAGTGTTCCAATGTTGAGAATAGTGAATAGTGTTTGCGTTCCCACTAATAGTACACACACATATATATATATAGGGCCTTACACCCTGCGCAAGGCGTGTTGCGATGCTCGTTGCTATCTTACACCTCACCAACAGTCTATTTTCACGTCTTCCTCCTGCATCATTTAAACAGCAGCGCTGCTTGTGAATATATCTACGCTGATGGGCGCGGTGGTCTCAAAATGAGGGGTGTTCGGGTCAATTTCTGGCGTATTGCTACGTATCTTGGCGACGCAAAACACAAGAGGAGCTCAACTGACTGAAAACTGTGAACCTAGGCAGACGCCAACAGTCAGACGTTCGTTGCTATCTTGGCAGTGAATTGTCAACACAGGCGCGTGCAGCCCAACACTCGTACACCCCCCCCCACGCTTTACACCACTGAAACAGCAACCCGCCAAGGTCAGTTTGACCGCACCTGGCTCTTAAAGGGATGGCGAGCGACACACTGATTGGTTTATTACTGCACGTTACGCCCAAAACAAACACCCCCATGATTAATTAAAAGACTTAGTACATGACTTTTGAGCGTTTCGAACCGCACAAGGCAAACTTTTCCCGCCTTCACCATAGCAAAGACACACCGACACTTAATAAGGCTGCATGGTGCACGGGTGACGGCTCCCCTAAAGATCGCTAAAATAGGGCCCATTGTGTCCTAATGTAGAGCAGAGTGTTTAGGGGACCATTTGCGTTCCCACTAATAGTATAATATACTATATAGTGTTCCACTGTAGGGAGCAGTGATTAAGGGACCACTTCGCAAGAACACTTAGCATACCTGGGCCTGTAATTGGACAATCTGATCTTGCAGCTTTCTGACAGTAGCTGTGCCATCGTCCTGTTCTTCATCGTCACAATCCTGCTGAAGAAGAGCAGATTTGTTATCCATTGGGGTTAACAATGCATGGGTCCATTAACAATCTCTGGGTACCATTAGCATCATTTCATCCCCTCAGCACTAAAGGGAGACTCGTTTTAACATGCTAATATGGCTACCCATACTTCAGCATGATTAGCATATTAGCATATTGTTAGCAGCAATATAATTTCTGATGAAGTCCTACTTTTAACCAACTCCAGCACTATGATTTATTCGCTATTAGCCGACCTAGTATTTATTGAGTAAAGAAATAGTACATTACTGAGGCTTTATTAACCAGGAAACATGCTAATATGGCTAACAGTGAGTGGAAGTTAGAAGCCACAGTCAGTCATGTCATGTGTTTGCTATCTGGTGGATATTAGTTCTGTCACAGCTAGCAACATTAGCATTTCTGATAAAATCTCATTATTAGAGTCTCATTATTATTTTTTTTAATCAAAATTAGAATTTCTTGAGTAAAATATTAGATTACAGAGGATTTATTTATTGGCCAGCAAAAGCTCCTCACAGTTCATATAAACCTCTTTTTAACATGCTAATATGGCTAACAGTGAGTGGACGTTAGAAGGCAGAGTTTAGCCTTAAAAGCTTTTAGCAGACCTAGCATTTCTTGAGTAAAATGTTAGATTACAGAGGATTTATTAACCCGAATAGCTCCTCAAAGTTCATATAAACCTGTTTTTAACATGCTAATATGGCTGGTGAATATTAGCTAGTTTTCAGTCATTGCTAGTAGCATTAGCATTTCTTTATCCACTTTTAGCAAACCTAGAATTTTTTGAGTAAAATATTAGATTACAGCATTTATTAGCATTTATTAACCAAGAAAAGCTCCTCACGGTTCATATAAACCTCTTTTTAACATGCTAATATGGCTGACAGTGAGTGGAAGTAGCAACATTAGCATATCTGATATCATATTTTTAAATCAAAACAATAATTTCTTAAGAAAAATATTAGATTACAGAGGAATTATTAACCAAGAAAAGCTCCTCACGGTTCATATAAACCTCTTTTTAACATGCTAATATGGCTAACAGTGAGTGGAAGTAGCAACATTAGCATATCTGATATCATATCTGACATCTGTCTCATTTTTTTTTAAAATCTAAACAATAATTTCTTAAGAAAAATATTAGATTACAGAGGAATTATTAACCAAGAAAAGCTCCTCACAGTTCATATAAACCTCATGAAGACATGCTAATATGGCTAACAGTAATATGGCCTCAGTTCTGGTGAATATAAATTCTAGAATCAGTAAGAGTAAAATATTAGATTACAATAATCATTGATAATTGACCAGCAAAAGCTCCTCACAGTTCATATAAACCTCTTTTTAACATGCTAATATGGCTAATAGTTAGCCATGTCATGTGTCAGACATGTCACAGATAGCAACATTAGCATATCTGATAAAATCTTATGTAGTGTCTCATTATTATTTTGAATCAAAACCAGAATTTCTCAAGTATAACTTTAGATTACAGGGGAATTATTTACCAGCAGAAATGACCTCACAGTTCATAAATGCTAATATGGCTAACAGTAATTCTGGTAAGAGTAAAATATTAGTATACAAAGGATTTATTAGCCAGGAAAGGCTCCTCACGATTCATATTAGTCATATCAGTCATAATCACACATTGCTAAGAATGGGACGTGATGTTCATTTCAGTAACCACCACAAAGTTGGACTGACTGTTCCGAAACTAACTCTGTGCTTCTGCATGTACATCTAACACCATCTCACAGTCATTTTTCATGATTACCTTTAGATCTCTCTTTAGAGGTTTTAATAATCCCTGCATTATAACAGTCTCTGGGAGCCTGAAGATGTAGCAAAATATTAAAACCAAGACAATGGAGATACCGTAGAGCAGTGGTTCCCAACCCTGGTCCTGGAGAACCCAGTGCTTTGCACATCTTAGAGGTTTCTTGCTCCAACCTCACAACCTTCAGCTCAGAATGGCTAAGGTTCAGTAAACACTAGCTAACATATCCAGGACCAGAGTTAGGAGCCACTGCAGTGGACTGCCAATAGTACCGCCAATAGAATAGGACTCTCTGGAGCAGATCAACATGAACCTATTGGCACCATGCTGCCTAATGCCAGGCGTGGGCCAGAGGGGTATGTACAGTATAAAGCCCCCCAGAAGCATTGTGCTGTGGAGCAGTGGAGGAACTGTGTTCTCTGGAATGATGGTGGTGGTGGTGCTTCATCCAATACTTTTGGGTTGCGGAGTTGGGGAGATGGAGATTATGAGGTGGGTGGTGATCATCATTCAACATCTGACATCTGACCTCACTAATGCACCCGTCGCTGAATGCAATCAAATCCTCACCGCAATGCTCCTCCAGAATCTAGTACAAAGCCTTCCACCCTGGACAGTAGAGACAGTTATCCAGTCAAAAGCAGGATCAACTCTTTTAAATTTCTTTTGAACTTGGAAGAAACAATTTACGAGCAGGTGTCCCAATACTTTTGTCCATTTAGTGTAGTCTCAAATCTTCAACTGTGGCCATTTAAGAAAGAGCTGGACTAACAGAACTGCAGAATCATGCTCTCCTCCACTCCTCCTCGTAGTTAACGGCAGTGTTTGTGCACAGTTGGCTGCTTTCTTGCGAAATCACTTCTGCAGAGAAGAGCCGTAGGCCGCCGAGCTTCGGGTGCTGGGCCCAAAGTGTGAACTCCGACAGCATCAGGCAGCAGAGTGAGAAAGATGCTATCAGCCGCACACATTCAGAAAAAAAGCAGAAGATACTGGTTCCTTTTCGCTGCCTTTTTTTTTTTTGGCGATCGTCAGATAAGCATGCTTTTAACGAAGTCATTGTGTGATGCAGAAACTTGTTATTAACCAATGCACTGACTCTGGGTTTCTCAACTCTTGTCCCAGTGCAGGATGTGTGTGTGGAGGGTCGACCGTGATCTGAATCAGTTCTGTTTGTTCAGTGAAAGTGTGCAGTGCTTAACCGAAACTAGCTAAATGCTGTATCTATTTGTAAACTCCAGCTACGAGGCTCGTCTGAGAGATATCCAGGCCACCAAAATAGAGCCTGGTTGACATAGACTTCCATTACTCATTACTTGTAGCTACATCAGCCTCGTAGCTTCTGCGCTAACCTATCGAAGCAACCTTCATACACTGATCTTGTCTTGGCTGATTGACTACATCCATTGATTGAATTGTCAAATATTAATATAGTTTCAAAAATCGCTGATGATCTGCTTTCAGTAGCACCGGTCAAGAAGTGGATATAAACCGCCCAGAAGTTTGTGGACACCCCTTCTAATGAATGCATTCAGCTGTTTAACATTGCACCCATTTCTGATACTGAACCTATTGGCACCATGCCGCCTAATGCCAGGGGTGGGCTAGTGGGGTTTAAAGCCCCCCAGCATTGTTTGGAATGATGGTGGTGCTCCATCCAGTACTTGGGGGAGTTGACCCGGGGAGTTGGGGATGATGAGGTGGGGTGGTGCTCATCCGCCCAACATCCAATAGCAATGCTCGTCCAAAATCCAGTAGCGAGCCTTCTTCCCTGGACAGTAGAGACAGTTACTCCAACAAAAGCAGGACAAACCCGTTATAATACTCTTGATTTCAAAAGAAACAATAAACAAGCAGGTGTCCCAATACTTTTGTCCATATAGTGGTTGGTTCTTGAAGGTGATTGAACGGTGTTAAAGCAGGAACAATTGGTAAGCCCAAGAATCTGAGACACTTCAACAAACAAGAACCAGACTGTGATGTTCTAGACGAGTCGGACTGGGTCAGAACATCTCCAGAACATTAGGCAGGTCTTGTGGGGTGTTCCCGCTATGCAGTGGTCAGTATCTTATCTACCTACCAAAAGTGCTCCAAGGAAGGACAGCCGGTGAACCGGCGACAGGGCCTTACTGACCAATGAGGATATGCAGCTCACTCACTACTCTGGACACACCGATCAGCCATAACATTAATACCACCTGCCTAATATTGAATAGGTCCCCATTGTGCCAGCACTACTAATCTGACCACTTGAGGCATGGACTCCACAAGATGTGGCACCTGGCACAGAGACAAGACAGAAGCAGAAGATCCTCTGGAGACCTCCATGGATCGCATCAATGAACCCTGTCGCCAGTCCACCAGTTGACCTTTATGTACTGATATCTTTTAAAAGGTACTGACCACTGCATACCTGCCTGATGTTCTGGAGATGTTCTGACCCAGTCTGACTCGTCTAGAACGTCGCAGTGTCTCAGATTCTTACGCTTGTCCATTTCTCCTGCTTCAGCACCTTTCCATCACCTTCAAGAACTGACTGACCGTTAACTCGCTGCCTAATATGTAGATCCACTCTGTTCCAAATTTAAAACGGTCTCTAAGAAAACCCGTAAGAGCTTCTGGACTCTGGTTTGACCTTTGAAAGGAGAAATGATTTAAAACAGAATGAGAGACTGACCACAGAACTACAGATTAATCAAAGCTGAATGAGATAGCACTCAGGGTGTGTCTCCAGCTGCGGCTAATGGTGATGCTTCACTGGGAATAGTTTCAGTGTTCAGCCCTGAACACACACACACACACACACACACAGTGTGACAGATTAGGGGAAAATCTAAATTACACAACTTTGCTAGCAAGTAATGGAAGCTTTGTGTCCATCCACTACTGCTTTTCGCTAAGCTAATGCTAATGCACAATGCTAATCAGTTGGCCACAAGCTTCCTTTGCTTGTTAGCCACATTAGCTTGTGACCAGTGGCAAGTGTCATAAGTGGCAGTGTGTTTAACACTGAGGTCATTGTGTCCATTTCCTCTTGTTTCCAGCCCACAGCAGACAGCAGAGTTGCACCCAGCTGGGCTGAGTGGGGTTTAATAAGGCACACGGCCTGGGCCTGAATTTAGCGTTCAGGAAGAGTTGTGGAGGGCAAATGACCCAGTAATTAGCCGTCACCACCCCTGCTGGCTCAAAAGAGGAATGAGGTCACTCTTGGTTAAGGCTGGGCAATATTGCAGAAAATAACATCACGATATTTCACAGTGCACTATGTGGACAAAAGTATTGGGACACCAGGATGTTGGAGCACCACCACCACCACCATGGAGCACCATCACCACCATCATTCCAGAGAACACAGTTCTTCCACTGCTCCAAGCTTCAAGTTCTCCAAGTTCTTCCACTTCTTCCAGCTCAATGCTGCTGGGGGGCTTTATACCCCTCCTCTAGCCCACACCTGGCATTAGGCGGCATGGTGTCGATAGGTTCATGTTGTTTATCTGCTCCAGGGAGTCCTATTCTACTGACAGTGCTTTTCTACAGGGTCTAGACAAGCTGTGCTGAATGCTTTCATTAGAAGGGCTGTCCACAAACATTTGGACATGTAGTGTATGAATAACAAATATATATATACATGCTTAATTTATGATAAGAACAACGTCATCATGTTTCTCCAGCCTACTTTAGGCCATGCTGTTACCTTGTGCTGCTCTTCCTCTGTTGTTTGTCCCAGCAGACTGTGCAGATGCTGGTTTTGCATCGTTAGCTCTTGCAGATGCTCACGCTGGCTGTGCATGCGCTCAGTGATGTGCTTCATCCGAAGACTGCAGATTTCATCCTGCAAGACAGCAATAAGGCCTGTCGTCACCTCTAACTAAAGACCCATTATTCTGTATCTGTTTATAATCTTAGTCAAATTTACTGGGTTTAATTGTTCAGGTAATTTAGTAAATTAAGAATTTGCACATCTGAACTGTGTTGATGCTGTATATACCGATCAGCCATAACATTAGCACCTAACATTGCCTAATACTGAGCAGGTCCCCCTTTATGCCGCCACAACAGATCTGACCATTTGAGGCATGGACTCCTTTGAAGACCTCTGAAGGTGTCCTGCTGTGGTATCTGGCACCAAGACGTTAGCAGCAGATCCTTTACAGAACAGTGCTAAGTACTAATGTTATGGCTGATTGGTGTGTATTAAGTAACATTAAAGATAATAATAATAATAATAATAATAATAATAAAATATAAATAAATACATACATATATATATATATAGTAATTTTCACTAGTATAAATTCATATTTTGTATAAATTATACAGCCAAAATAATCTGCTGATTAATGGGTTCAGTAAAATCTCTTTATTTTCAGTATCAGATTTAGTTTGGTCAAGATTTTTCTTAAAACGACTATATCTAATAATCCAGTCTGACTCTCCTCCCTGACCAATCAGCTCCTAGCTCCTTTACAACACTGCAGTCAGCTCACTTCCTGTATGTGTGTGTGTACTGATACACACTCTGGACTGATATCTGATGCTGTTTGTCAACTACTGAGCTAAAAAATAAAAATAAAATAAAATAAAATAATAAAAATAAATAATAAAAATAGTTTTCTAGTTAATGAATTGCTTTTCTATAGCATGTGTGCATTAGCATTAGCCTCCTCCTCTTCAAAAGTCTGCAGGAAGCTCTAGAACCACACACATGACATTAAGTTCTCATTATGTTCTACTGTAAAAGACAAAAGACAGACAACCATCTTCACCATTAGTGTTGGACACAGATGAAATTTGGCACACACACATACACACTAGTGAACCAACACCCACAGTGGACAGTCAGCGGTGGGCAGCTACTGCTGCTGCACTCTGGGAGCAGGGTCCAACAGTGGCAGCTTGCCGAGCCTGGGTATCGAATCCACAAGCCTGTAGAAGGCGCTCTTCTAGAACACAGTGGTAAAAACAAAGGATCGCAACTGGATTAGGCCCAAAATAGCCAATAACTGACCCTTTAAAATAGGCCTGGGTTGACCCCGACCCCAGTCCACTACAGCATCTCGAATTTGTACATTTGAAAACAGCCTGAGGATTTAATTTACTCCAAAAAAAAAAAAAAAAAACGAAGAGTGTACTTCATTGTATTCATGTTCGGTCAATTCTATTTACTCTAATATTTCAAAACCAATGCAGCCGAACTGCCGTATTGCAGACAGCCATATATTCATACACTCTTATTAACTAATATACAACTAATGTGTTATTCCATATATTCAAAATTCCAGAAATGTTATCATATTGTGATAAATCTTTTTATTGTGATGCACAATACGCTTTTCTGAGCATATCAGTCGTATCGTCTGTGCTATAGTGCTGTGATTAGTCTGGTTTAACTGGATAAAGAGCAGCACAGGTTGAATGGGAGAGTAGAGCCGGGCAATATGACAATATTTTATCGTATTGTGATAAATTTTGTTATCGTGGTGTAGAGTATAAATCACTGTATTTAGGACAGGAGAGGATCTGAATAGTAGTTTTTAAGAATCTTTTAAGAATCTGTTCATGTATCGTGATAGATTTTGTGTATCACAAAAATATCGTCTTTAAATATCGTGATATAGTATTTTTTACCATATCACCCAGCCCTAGCTGTCACCCACCCCTACATGCAGTAGGTACTGACTGTACCCGTCCAATGATAATAAAAAAATAAAAAAATTAAATTAATAAGTATCGTTGTATTACCCAGCCTGAGCTTGATATTAATCTGCTAGTTGTGAACATAACAGGCTTTAAATATCGGTATCAGTATTTTTACCATATCGCCCAGCCCTATCGGAGAGTATGGGAAAGAAGTCGTTTTTTTAAGAATCCGTCGCTACTGATGCATTGTGTCTGCGATCATATATATTGTGTATCGCGATAAATACCATGTATCATTACAATAACAATTACTGTGATATACTGTCTTTATCATATCGCCCAGCCCTGGCTGTCAGAGTACGGACCTGAAGTGTAGGCCCACATGCTAGCTCTCAGGCTTTAAGGGGTTAATGCAAGGATAATGCAATGTGGGAATGTTTCAGGCTGTCGGTCAGTCTGTAATGATTCAGATTTGAACACGTTGCCGATGGGATGAAACTGATTTCTGCTTATCAAACGTTTTTGGGTGGATCTGATTTTTTGAGTGATTTCACAGCCCAGAGGCATTTTTCTCCTCTGAGTGTCACTCGAATCGTGATCTTTTGCCATGTCAGTCTCCAAATCAGACAGATCAGAGGTTTCAACACACCTAACGTTAAAAGCCGCCCGTGTGTCATCGTGACAGTATGTGAATATGTGAATTTCGCCACACTGGCTGTCCACACATGAAATGTAGCAATACGGCCAGGCCACCGCAACATGTCTCCAAAAGCACGTCGCTACAGAAAGACTAAACACTAAACACGAAGAAAACAAATACATACAGGATACAGGTATAATCCATATACCCAGTATTTTAATGGGGTATTAAACAGGCTGTACGTCTTTTCAGTAAAGTTTCGGGCCGCAGGGCAGCTTGGATGCTAGGTTAGTAAAATGTCTCCATCTACTGGACGTACAGCGCAAGCTCAGAAGAACTTAAAGCTTTTATTTTTCCCCACAAATTTTTTAAATAATGCTTCACCTGAACATGTTTTGCAGTATTGCCAGTAGTCAGCATCACTAAACTCTATTGGCTTGATTTGGACTTAGCACAGGGGTGTAAAAATGCACTGATGCTTGGGATGTCCTGACCCGATACAGAGAATCAGACCTGGGGCAGATCTAGGCATATTTTAATGTTCATTTTGGGATCGACTGTTGTAAGCCGGATCTAGTTCCGATCCTTTGTTTTTACCGCTGTGCTATAGTGAAACACCCTCTGGCGCCCTCTACGCTCCATTACCAGACATTATTCCCGGCCCACAGCAGTGAGGAGTGTTCTCAGAAGGTACCAGAACAGTTTAGAGTCTGCAGGGTGGAACAATTTTACAGTGGAACATAAGAACCTAGCGTAATATCTGTGGTTCTAGAGCTGCTTTTCCTGGCTGCGTCCCAATTGCGCCCGGTTAGTGCACTAAACATTACCATACTAACCCGTTTAGCACTAACAGGAAGTGATGAAGCATTGCCATGCCAACATACATCACTGTAAGTCCTCCCTGCACTTGCATTGCTATCCACCACTTTTTCGAATAATTGTTCCAGTCGTGAGTAGCTCCTCCCTTTCCATTTTGCACGGCATTATGGGATAATAGTGTCCATCGTAACCACACTCAAAAACCGACGACATATCTTGGATTTTTGAGTGTACTCAACTTTTAAGCTTTTATCTATACTACATCAATCATACTCAATAAATAGTTAGTATTTGTAATTAGTATGTAATTGGGACGCAGCCACCATCTTCAAAACCACGTGGGGAAATACACCCCCGTCACGTCTTTATTCTTGAGTTTTGGCTGGTTAGAAACGAAACTACCGTGGAAATGTTCTGTTTTGCCAGCGGGAGAACCGCACTCCTTCCTTCTGAGCACTGAACAGTGATCTCAGAACTGAGAAGGGGAGGCTAATGCTAATGCTAACACACACTCACACATGCTGTAGGAACTCACATCACAGCACATTCACCCACTATAAACCAGTTATTTCACACCAGCAGACCAACAACAACGGATATCAGTACAGTGTGTGTACCACTACACACACACACACAGGAAGTGATGTTTTAAAAGAACTGGGAGCTGAATGGTCAGCCAGACTCAGACTGAGGTCTAAGATCAATGGTCATTTAAAGAAAAGTGTGTACTGTGTGTGTTCCTGTTCAGCTGTGTGTGCTGCAGCTGTGGTGTCGGACCTGCGTCTGCAGCTGCAGCAGTTTGTGGCGGCTCTGAGTGAGCTGCACCTGAGTGTGGACCTCTCGGAACCTCACACGCAACAGCTCCTCCTGCAGGTCACACACAGCGCTGCTGCCCTTCTGCTGATTCTGATGAACAGATGGGGTCGGATTCAGCTTGCAAAATTGATGTCAGAAAATACAGTGAGACAGTCGGGCAATGGAAGTCATGATCATCATAATTATCCCGTATACAATCAAAATCTAAATACACACACACACACACACACACACACACACACACACACACACACCTGCCATTTCTCCTCCAGATCTTTGACGTGATGTCTAACCTCTCGGATCCCGGTCAGTGTATCTGCCTCCCTCAGCTTCCCACTGACCAGCTGCTCGTGCACATACTTCACACTGTTCTCATCAGGAACTGAGCTGCTCTACACACACACACACACACACACACACACACACACACACACACACATAGCTGTTTATAGGATGTGGGATGATTTGCATGTGTGATCTATACTGTATCTATGTATATCTACTATGTATATCTATCTATGTAATTATACTACATTTATAAACATATATATATATATATATATATATTATACATATATTATAACATTTAACTATCCTCATATACAGTATATATATATATATATATATATATATATATATATATATATATATATATATATATATATATAGTATATAACCTAATCACCACCCCACCTCATCATCCTCAACTCATCCCAAAGTACTGGATGGAGCTCCACCATCCATCATTCCATAGAACACTTCCACTGCTCCACAGCTCAATGCTGGGGGGCTTTATACCCCTCCAGCCCACCCTTGGCATTGAGCATCATGTTGCCAATAGGTTCATGATGTTTATCAGCTCCAGAGAGTACTAATCTATTGGCAGTACTTCTCTACAGGGACTAGACAAGCTGGGTGAGTGTGTGCATTCGCACATCTGTTTGCATCTCATTCATTAGAAGAGGTGTCCACAAACTTTTACAGTTTTTTTTAAGATCTAATTTTTGCTCCTCATAAGTCTAGTTACTCCTGTTTGACTCCAGGCTTTAGGGGTGAGTTCCTCACTTTCTCCATCAGCAGCATCTTTATCTCCATCTGCTTTAAAACACGCTGAAGCTCCGCCTCCTTCAGCCTGACCCGCGCACACTCCTGACCCAGCGTCCACACCGCATCCTCACTGTATCTCTACCAGAGAGAGAGAGAGGGAAGATGGAGAAGATGATGATGATGATGATGATGATGATGATTTCCATTATCTCCATACAGTTATGTCCCCAAGTAGGTGTCAATGTATGATTGCCATCAATTCAGTGGGGCAGTATTCATACACTCTGAGGGTGGGCAACATGCTGCCACCAGCTGCCACCTACCAGTCCGACCATCAGGCCCCCCACCCACCACCACCCATACCAGACCAGCGGCACACCCTCCTACCACTGCTACCTGTTTAATGACCATGTTCAAACCCTAATGGACTCGTAACTATCTGCCACTATTAATATCACCACTATTAACTATCTGCTGTATCTGGTTTGGTCATTTTTATCAATAATTAATAAATAGTTCTGATCAGAGGAGGACGGGTCGGGTCCCCCTTGTGAGTCTTGGTTTCTCCCAAGGAGGTTCTCCTTGCCACTGTCGCTGTTGGGGCTCACTGGGGGTCTTTGATCCTTCATGTTTTACGTTATTTCTTTTTATCTCTGTGTTTTACTAATTACTAATTATGTAAATCTGCTTTGTAATGACAACAGTTTTAAAAAGCTCTACAAATAAATCTGACTTGATGGACTTGGTGGTCTCGAAATGAGGGGTGTTCAGGTCAGTTTCTGGAGTATTGCTGTATCTGTATCTCAGCAACGGAAAACACAGCAGGAGCTCCACTGACTGAAAACAGTCTAGACAGACGTTCGTCAACAGTCAGACGCTCGTTGCTATCTTGGCAGTGAATTGTCAACACAGGCGCGTGCAGACACACCGAAGACGCCCCCTAAATTAAGCTCGCCTAGAGATCGCTTAATAGTGCATCCGAGATATCAGCAGCACTTAAAGAACACAGTTTGCCAGTGTGTTTTATTAAAAACAGAGCAAAATGATTTCAGTTTAACTGGATTTATTAAGTGAATCTAGTGACATAGTCATAATATCTTTATACTCATAGTTTTAGAACTCAGACCTCAGATAAAATATATTTTTATATATTATATATATATATAATTTTTATACATATAGCTGGTAAAATGTCACTTTTTACACTTTAACAACCTTATCAAAAACCTAATAATTAACTACACTTATTACAGTGAACACAGCAGCAATAAAGACCCACTCACTTTCTCCAGGGTGTCGATTCTCTGTCGCAGAAGTTTATTTTCTGAATGTAGTTTCTAATAATAATAAAAAAAAATTAGTATTTTTTCAGTATTTTTTGCTTGTAGAGAAATCGACAAGAATGAATACAAGCAAACTCACCTTTACTTCTTCTTGTTCCTCCATTTCCTTCATTTTCATAGCTGTGTATTCTTTTTCAAGCCTAAAAAGATACGTGCAAATTTTAATGTCACACCAAAGCAGTGAAATATCACACAGTAACAGTAACAATAACAATCTGTTTGTGTCATTTAGCAGAGCAGCCAGCAGGAGGCGCTTCAGTAAAGAACAATCAGACACACTCACTTCTTCATCCTCTTGGAGTCGTACTTTATTTGATAGGCCGTCGCTATGGTCCTGTCTGGGTTGGTGTCCATTTGCTGGGGGACGGTTTTCTCTAGAAACTGAAGCGGTACTGTCAGAGTGGTGCAGTCCGCGGAGCAGCAGTGCTGCACAGTATACTAACAGTTCAGCTCTAACACTATAAGCAGTTCTACAGGAGGGCCCACAGCATTGTCAGGGACTGTACACACTCTCAACACAGCCTCTTCACACTCCTACCATCGGGCCGAGGCTACAGGAGCGTGAAGTACAAGACAGCCAGACTGAACAACAGTTTCTATCCACAAGCCAGCAGGGTTCTGAACATTATTACTGTTGTGAACTGAATTACTGTTTAACCTTCTTTACTTAGTGTTTTTCTTTTATTTAGCTTTGCTTTAGTGTACTTTAGTATATATATATATATATATATATATATATATATATTATACTTATTCTTTTTCTCCCTTTTTCATTGATATTCATATATTGATATAAGATTGTCGGTAAATGGAGGAACTGCAAAGTAAGAATTTCATTGCACAGTGAATCTTGAATTCACTACCTTTATATCTTATATATAATGGTTACTAATCCAGTAACGTTTACACTTCTGCTAACAGAAACAATCAATCGTACATTAGTTCCTATTTCCAAGGTTTTAAACTCCATGTGAGGAACATTAGGCATCTTACTGTTACCCTGTATCCCTGTTTCCCTCCAGATGATTTAGTTTGTGACCATTTTAATCATGAATTATATAATGTAGTTTTTTTATTTAACATTTTTATAGTTTTATTTTCATTAAAAAGAGACAAAATTTGAAAGGCCCAGTGTCCCAGTGCCCAAAGTGTCCTGGACTCCACAGCGTTCGTAGATTATCCACTGAAAACAAAGTGTAGACTAGGCGGGGCATAATCCCTATCCTGTATAAATATTTTATGTATATACATAATATATAATATAAAATATATATACAGGATAATATATATATATAATATAATATAAAGGTTTTCAGATATGACTATGGATGTCGCAGTCTGATCCAGGCATGTTTTAATGGATTGCGTCTAGGCTATTTTACGTCTGATACAGTTCCGATCCTTGTTTTTACCACTGTGCTCTAACACAGCGCCCTCTAGGCTTCATTAACAGACATTAACATCCCCAGCTTGCAGCAGTGAGGAGCTATTTTAAAGTTGGAACATGAAAACTGAATGCTATATCTCAGCTTTGTCTGCATTCGAGTTGCTTTTCTGCTGTTTTGACTCCATGACAAAACCTTTGCTCTTGAATTTTAACTGGTTAGGAACTAAACATTGCATTGAGAAACAAGAAGAAGAGGAGGAGGCTAAAGCTAACGCAAACAATGCTACAATGCATTTACCACAATATAAAAGAAAAAAGTTGTCTGTAATGATGATTGATTTTTGAAGCCGACAGAGATGAGATTGGTGACAGTCCGAGCCCACTGTTTGTTAGCAACATTAGCCTAGCATCTCCCATTGTAAACCGAGGAAGCAAACATCAGATATCAAACCTGTTTCAGCTGATCGAGTGTATGTGGGGACAGTGATCAATCATGTTGATTAGATTTTTGACACACTGCACCTTTAAGATCCATAAATGAATGTTAAGCTCTTTAGCTAGTGTTAATTACTTGCATCATCCCCTCCGTATCCAACTTCATGAGTTCAGCCTGGGTCAGCTGGAGGATAGCCATTCCCACGCGGAACACAATCTCCAGACCCTTACAACACACACACACACACACATACACACACACCCACACACCGTGTTTTAGGGTCAGTTACATTTGCATATTCATTTCTATATACATGCATTGCCTGACCAGTGTTTGGCTACACCTCACTTTCCTTAAATTTTCCTTCAAAAAACACCTATGTCTGAAGCTCCGCCCCCTCGTTATCCCCTCAGGTTTAGCCTTTTCAACCTTTATGTAGCTAAATACTGTATAACCCAGTGGTTGCCTTTTACACCATATGTGGCTTACTGGCTATATCTGGGGTCAGTGATCAATCAGGGAAAAGCTTCGTAATGCTAAGTACTTCAATACCACAAATTCACTAGAAATGTTTATTAATTAACGAGCGTTTCCCAAAACGTTTGTAACTCCTTGATCTCACTTGCAAATGAAAGAATAACCAAACCTACTGATACCTACAAAATGCTTCTCTAGCTGGGTTTTGGCTGCAGTACAGCCTCTAAAAGCTAGGAGGCGCTTATTCCCCAGGGAAGGGATCTGAACAAATGTGCATATCTGCATGTTAATCAAATATACATAATAATTATATTTTTATTATAATATACTATAGTAAATCTCTACAATTTACAAGTTTAATTACAAATTTTGAATTTAAAAGTGTAATTAAGTCACAATAAATTGATTTATTTACAAATTTTGATGCACAAAAAACATTAAATATTAATGGGATATTAAATATATTGTTTTATTTTGTCCAATCTTTTACATCGCGAATAAATACTGTATATTTGACTGAGCTGAATTAAAGTTTCAGGGGCGGAGTCAACAAAGACGTTTCCTTTAACTCGTTCCTTAAGTTCCGGTTTGCGAAGCTCTTCAGGAAACTCTCACAGAAGTAGTTAGTTGGCCCGTTAACTCCATGTTGCTTTAATCGACCCCTGTATTGACCCCTGATCTCTGTTTGGTTCCACATTGTTGGTTCTACTCTAGCCACGTTCCGTTCTCCAGTCCGACCGACTGCGGTCTTACCTCACACATGAATATGTCGAAGACCCTGTTGGCTGCAGTCGGGGGAAGGCAGGAGAGGAAGACTGTGAGGAACCAGGATGAAGAGAAGGTGGAGGTTTTCAAGGCCTGAGTTCGGAAGTGAGAATAAAGCTCAGGGAGATGCTCCTGGACAAAAGAGAAAGCGTAGCGTACAGAACACAGGTGCTTTAAAGGGTTCTCTGCATGCTGCCATCGTAGAACCACCTTAGATAAAGTGCAGAATTTCACAGAAGATCACACTGTCCCAGTAACAGGGCTAAATCCCAAATAATGGGATGTCCATGTTTGTCCCGTATGGGTAGCCAAACTCGGCAAGTGATCAGTGGATCAGGAGATGTTAAACATGGGCCCTATCTGGGTTGTACACTGCACACAGGGCCTAGATGGATCCCATGTGATATTTAGGTTGGCTGTAATGATGGGGCCCATTTGGTGTTCCAGTAAAAATGCAGGTACAAACCCATTTAGAGCCCATGGCCACCTGGAACCCACCCATGTAAGCCCCCTATATAAGCATATTGGCTGAATAAGGCCCCATGTGTATAATGTGAAGGGCATGTGAGGGTGAAGAACATTGTTCTGCGTGGAACCAAAGGTGGTTCTACTATGGCATTGACCTGTAAGAGTGTATATAGGGGACACTACACTAGCCTTCTCATTAGTAAAATGAAAATTAGTAGCTGCTCAGCCTTGCTGGGACTGGGCAGCTCATCTGCTGAGACACAGGGTGTGTTAGTGTGGTGATGATAGTGTGGCTTAAAGGATTTCCAGTAATATTGAATATGTTGAATTTGTGCCAAAAATCAAAAGAAAGCAATCTGCCAACGCATTACAGATGACCCCTCTTATCCTGGACATCACCTCGTCCAGACACTCCCCTCGGGTAGAAGACTCAGAACCATCAAAACCAGCACAAATGACACGCTAACAGCTTTTTTCCTGTAGCGTGTAGCGCTCCTAAACCACAGTGACAGACACCTCACACCCTAATCTATAATCCTAATCTATAATCCTAATCTATAACTGAACTGAGCTTCTAAATCCCACTGGACCAAACTGGACTTCACTGCAATACAGTACTGATACACGACATGCAGAACATTTGCACTAGGATTATTCGCACAGCTGTACAGATGTTCATTTTCTATAAATGTTTATATAATTAGATCTGTCCATAAAAGTACAGATATATATTTTTTTATTTTACAGCTCTTTATTACTTTTATTACTTTTTAAACGTATTATTCTTTATTCTATGATGATGAACCTCCTTACTGCCTAATGTTTAGTGACTGTCATCACAGTTAGCCATCCTCTACATCCTTCATCAGGGGTCAGTATCTGTCTATAGAGCTGCTCAAGGTTGAATAGATTTGGGTGGTGGACCCATTGTCAACCTAGTAGTGACACTGGCATGGCCAATACACCCGTATCAGCGCCACACACACTACCCTGCCACTACCCTGAGAATGGTACACCACCCCTCTGTGAGCTGTGGAGCAACAAATGGAGATATGAGGCTCATGAATGTGTCCAGTGAACGTGGAGACAAGGGCAGGGCGAGTGGTATAGGGGCCGTATGGTAGCTGTGGAGATCAGTCATACCTGGATTAGACCATCCAGCTGGAACGTGCAGCAGCCCAGTTCGACCATATGAGGCCTGTAGAGCTCTCGCAGCCTAAAGTCCTGCATCAGCCTCAGGAACACACCAAACGCCTGCTCCTCAGGCATCTAGAGAGGAGCATCTGCTTTAGTCCACATTAGCTTAAGCATACGGGGGTCCCCAGTGTAATTCTTCACATATATTACCTTACCTGCATGAGTAACAGCCCAACTATGAACACACTTCCCTGGTTGTAGCCAACTTCTCGGTCCAAAACTGAATAAGCCTGAAACACAAATACAACTTCTAATCATTTATTTGAGATTCTGGATGCTGATGAGGGTCAAGTATGTTTAAAAAAACACCTCTGACAGAAAATATCAGGTGAAAAATGTGGATTTACACAGTATTCCCTCGTCCCCCTGATGTTGCACTGTAGCTATAAGCAGCGATTTTTTTTTAATAATGACAGATTATGGATTACCTGTTAAAAAATTGAATATAATTACAATATTAGCAAAATCTCAATCCACAAGACAAGCAAACAACCATCTTCACCCTTAGTGTTGGACACAGATGGAATTTGGCCTCCGTCATTAACCCCTCCGTGCAGTGAACACACACACACATACACACACACTAGTGGGCAGCCATTGCTGTGGTGCCTGGGGAGCAGAGAGGGTGAAGGCCGAGCCCGGGGTATCGAACCCACAACCCTGTCATCAATAGCCCTGAGCTCTAACCACTGCCCCATAATTTATAGAAAATCCCCTGCCTGTTAAATTGTATAGACCATCACTGCGTCGTCGATGCTCGTTGCTATCTTACACCTCACCAACAGTCTATTTCCACGTCTTCCTCCTGCATCATTTAAACAGCAGCGCTGCTTGTGAATATATCTACGCTGATGGGCGCGGTGGTCTCAAAATGAGGGGTGTTCAGGTCAGTTTCTGGAGTATTGCTGTGTATCTAGTGACAGAAAACACGGCAGGAGCTCCACTGCCTGAAAACAGCCTAGACAGACGTTCATCAACAGTCAGACATTCGTTGCTATCTCGGCAGTGAATTGTCAACACAGGCGCGTGCAGCAGCCCGACGCTCGTACACCCCCCCCACGCTTTACACCACTGAAATAGCAACCCGCCAAGGTCAGTCTGACCTCACCTGGCTCTTAAAGGGATGGCGAGAGACACGCTGATTGGTTTATTACTGCACGTTACGCCCAAAACAAACACACCCATGATTAATTAAGTTTTATGACTTTTGAGCGTTTCGAGCCGAGCAAGGCGAACTTTTCCCGTCGTTATCATAGCAAAGACACAACGACACGCACCCTAAATCAAGCTTGCCTTTTTAAAAGATCGCTAAAATACATAACTCACAATTAACTTTACTTCCGAGATATCAGCAGCACTTAAAGAACACAGTTTGCCAGTGTGTTTTATTAAAAACGGAGCAAAATGATTTCAGTTTAACTGGATTTATTAAGTGAATCTAGTGACATAGTCATAATATCTTTATACTCATAGTTTTAGAACTCAGACCTCAGATAAAAGACACTATTTTATAAATATAGCTGGTAAGAATGTCACTTTTTACACGTTAACAACCTTATCAATAACCTAATAGTTAACTAAACTTATGACAGCGAACAAAGACACATCGACACGCCCCCTAAATCAGGCTGCACGGCGCGCGGTGGTCGGCCCACCTAGATTGCTAAAATAGGGGCCATAATTGAAAATTCACAGGGAAAAGGAAAACAGTATGATTCAATTTAAATGATTTTATTCCATTTACATAATAATTTAATAATTTGGTCCATTCACAAACTGTTCAATACTTTTTAATGTATCCTGATTAGCTATGAATGCTGTTATGCAAAAGCATTGCGCAATAATAAGCATCGCACAGACTGCACGGTTCAGTCACACACCACCTCGCCTCCAACCACATTCATGACTTATGGACCTCAGCACAGCACTAGTATATAAATGATGAAACCTGGGAAAAGGGGATTAAGAGATCCCTAATGACCTTCAGCACGTTGCAGAGTGGCTGCTGGAGGCTGCCGTGCAGGCCCTGGAAGAGCGGGTGGCGGGGGAGGATTCTCTTCAGGTCCCTGTGGATCAGTTTCTCGCTGGGACAGGTCTTCTGCAGCAGCTCGGAGTACTGCTCCCGTACGGACACAGTGTGTGCATTACACAGCATCTGCCACACTGTGGGCCGGAACTGAGGGTGGATCCCTTTCCTGATCATCTCCTGCAGGGAGAACGTGAGCATTAGCTTTGTGAATGAGGGTGTAAGAATATATGGACACACTTGAGGATCTCAGTAATTATGTGTTGTAATACTATATCGATTAATTAATAGTTTAATTAAAAATAGTGGGACGTTTACATACAGACACTCATCATGTACGTGCAAATGATGGCAATATTGGGCTGTCAGCAATTTATTTGACTGTATATGCATTCCACCAACCACAGCGGTCCCCGAAACTGACCTCAGACGTCTCATAGATCCCATAAAGCGAGTCAAAATATGGGAGACATAGAAAAAAGACCTAGCATTTTTGACTTCACTATATGGACAAAAGTTTTTGGACACCTGCTCATTTATTGTTTAGTTTTCCTGAAGTCAAGGCTATTAAAATACCTGATCCTGCTTCTGTTGGAGTAACTGTACACTCTACTGTCCAAGGAGGAGGATGTTCTACTAGATTTTGGAGGAGGAGCATTGATTTGCTGTGAGGATTTGATTGCATTTAGCGACAAGAGTGTTATTGAGGTCAGGATGTTGGATGATGATGATGATGATGATGATCACCACCCCACCTCATCATCCCCAACTCCCCAACACATCCCAAGCCAAAAGAGTTGGATGGAGCTTCACCACCATCATCATCCTCCTTCCAGAGAACACAGTTCTTCCACCGCTCCACAGCTCAATGCTTCTGGGGGGCTTCATACATACCCCTCTATAGCCCACACACACCTGGCCTGTTTATCTGCTCTACTGTAGAGAGTCCTATTCTATTGGCAGGTCTTGTCTACAGGGACTTTTGGCTTGTTTCAGCTGGTTGTGATCTTCTGAGTGGAGCAGTTCTGATGGGCTGCAGTTGATGGCGGCTCACAAGAACCCAGACTGAGAACCAGCCAAGGTCTTCGTGTTTGAGAGCAAGTTCTCAACATAAAATGCTACAAAGCGACCAATCAGGCCTGGAGGAACCTGGGTCTCTCCTGAAGAATGGACAATGGGCTTCGGGAGATAGCAGTGAATGGCAATGGTGACATCTACAGGCCTGAGTGGGTCAGCTTTCCCTTATTATTGCCTGGATTTTGTTTCTCAAGATAAAATGTGAGGAAAATCTTGAGTCGTTTTGCAGTTATTCGGTTTTTTACCCATTATAGAAAAACCCATATATTTTTTTACCCTCATGTCCTTTCTGGGGCTCCTCAGAAATGGACTTGACCAGGTCAGCAATATGGTGTCAGTATTAGAATGGATCCCTTACTGTAAAAGCTTCTACATAAGAAGGCCATTTTCTCCACTTTCTGGCTCTCTACCTTCAGCTGCTTTACTTTCTTCTTGCTCCATTTCTCCCAGTTCTCAACAACACAACCCCAAGTACTGGAATCTTCCTCAAAGGAGAAGATTCTCAAAGTAGAGGGGCTTCTCAGGACACCGTTCACCGAGTATAAGGCTTTACTGTCAGTTTCCAACAACCTGCAATGGAAGAAAAACAGGACGGTCACTCCCGAGCAGTGCTGCAGCCATCCCTGACCAGGCCACCGAAGGCCTAGTGAAGAGCATGGCCTGGTGCCCAGGTGGGGACAAGCATGTCCCAATACACCAACCAGCCATAACATTAGTACCTGAGTAGGCCCGACTTGTGCCGCCACAACAGAGCTGACCTGTCGAGGCGTGGACTCCACAATGTCTGACCACTGCATACCAGGAACACCCCACAGGACCTGTGGACCTGATGTTTTGGAGATGTTCTAGACTGACCCAGTCTAGAACATCACAGTTTGGTTCTTGCCGAAGTGTCTTGCTGCCTATTAAATATATCCACCCCCTGACAGGAGCCAATGGAGATGAAGATAAGCAGCGTTTTTCACTGGTACTAATATTATGGCTGATTGGGGTGTATTTTAAAGCTACATATAAGAATAAAGTAAGGTCCATCAGTATGTCTGGTCTGGTTCTGGTATCGGCCCAAGTCTAAATTAAGCATCAGGCTGAAAACGATACACAAAAAGCTGTAGATTCAAATTAAGATATTTATGAATTTACTGCAGTGACCTGTTCTGCTCCTCCAGCTTGGCTAGTAGCTTCTCCTCGTCTGGGCTGAGCTGCGCTGTGTGAGATGCAAGAGGAGGCGGGACAGAGAGGGTGTCCATCACTTCTACACTACAAGAGAAAGATGGGCATGGATATTGGTTCATAATTGCTTTAAATAACAGACAACCAGAGTTATTACGCTGTTGACTACACTACATTGACAAAAGTATTTGGACACCTGCTCGTTTATTAGTTTTGTTTTCCTGAATTCAAAAAAAAAGAAAGAAAAAAAAAAGAGGTTCTCCTGTTAGTCCAGGGTGGAATAGATTTTGGAGGAGGAGCATTGCTGTGAGGATTTGATTGCATTCAGTGACAAGAGTGTTAGAGAGGTCAGGATGTTTGATGATCACTCCACCTCATCATCCCCAACACATGCCAAGCCAAAAGTACTGGATGGAGCTCCATCATCATCATCATCATCATCATCATCATCATCATCATAGTCATTATTCCAGTTCTTCCACTGCTCCACAGCTCAATGCTGCTGGGGGGCTTTATACATACCCCTCTACTAACCCAGGCCTGGCCTGTTTATCTGCTCCAGAGAGTCCTATTCTACTGGCAGGGACTAGACAAGCTGTGTATGTGTGTGTGTGTGTGTATGTGTGTGTGTGTATGTGTGTGTGTGTGTGCATTTGCACATCTGTGTCAGTAGCTGAATGTATTCATTAGAAGCTGGCAAAGCTGGTTCAGCGAGAGTCGCACCCCAAGCTAAAAAGCATTGGACTGAAGTGGGTCAAGGTAACATCAGGCTTCAGAACCAGGAAAAAGCTCAGACTTACCGGTGCACTACTGACCTCACAGGTGCCGAAACTGTTCACACCTCTCGGAGATCTTCTTCAGGACGTTTGTGGTCCTCACTGTGTGTCTTGCCCTGTGAGTGGAGAGAAGGCCGTTTGGAAATCACATGCTGTTCGTTTAGCATCGCGGCCTGGTCAAAGGTCTTTCGCAAGATCACCTCAGCCAATGACTTACAGATACAGTGACTGTTCATGACCTGAATAAGCAACTTCCCCATGCCACTTCTCTTAGATCTTAGGATACGGGCCTTGGAGCTAATGTTTATCTAGGCCCAGGCGGCCTGTCTGTACAGTGAAGCCAACTAGCTAACTAAGCACACGCTCCACACGCACAGCAGCCACGAGGTGATCGGTGCGATGGTGTAGATGATTAGAGAAGTAGTGGAGGTTGTTTATTTAGGGCTGACAAGGAAGCTTCACTGGACTGGACTGTAGTGGACTGTGACTGTACAACAACAGCAGGGTGGAACTCATCTACGCGGAGTTGCCACACTGTTTTAGAGAAGTGAGAGGGTTACAGCAATGTTCGCTGGCTGCTTGCATGCGTCATACCGGGGTTTAAAGGGATGGATCAGTGTGAAATCTAAGACTTCATAAGTAATTCCCCCGAACTCTGACTGTAGCTGATCAGTACAGACAAGCTAATGTGGCTAATGGAAGCTAATACTAAACCAAAGAAGGCCTTAATTTGATTTATTAATGTGCTATTAATAAGCCACATAAGTGCACATAAAATTAATTAATATATTGTTGAATATCTTTAATATTAGTATTATTATTAACAGTGAATATAAGCTATGTTACATGTCTACAATGTTTTGCTGCAGTTATTGTGAATGTTATTAATAATCAATATATGCTAATATGCATTATAGGCCTGCAAATAGAAGATGCACTACTGTATTGTATATTATTTTTATTATTATTATTATTATTATTATTATTATTATTATTATTATTGCAAGTTACACAATAAGTAAAGTCGTGCATTATTGTTGATATGATTAATAACATTAACATAAGCTTATGTATGCACTATGGATGGATAATAAACAAGTGCAAAATGCATCAAAATACTGGATAATATATGCGTAATATATATTAAATTAATATACATGTGCATATATATGTTTAAATATACAAGTGCAATATATACAAATATATAGGTACAACAGATATGTGCCAGGTATACAAAATGTATTAAAATATGTGGTCAAAATATATGCCAATAATATTAAATATATGCAGAATGAAATGATGACCATTTTAACAATAAAGCAATAAATTGTAAATTTATTATTAAGTTAATGTGCATTATAGCAAAAATAAGTGCATAAAACGATGTGCACAGTTGATTTTACGTATTAATATATAATTGATATAATCTCTAATGATTATACGTGTGAATAATTATCATTATGAATATTCATAACTGCACATTTAAATAATACATAGTTATATAATTGACATGTTTGTATGTAATGTATAATCTCAATACTACTTTATATTGATCAGCTCCTTTAAAAATGATGTGCAAAAAAAATAAAATCATAGACTGATCTGCGCACGCGTCAGCACTGTCACGCGCGCCTGTCTGTGAGCGCGCCTCCGCGCCTGTGGGGGCGCTCTGAGAGCGGCGGTATTTCCTGGCTCGTGCCCCTCTCAGCTTCCTTTTCTCAGTGCAGCGGGAGCAGTATCGGAGTCTCAGGGCTTCTCTCCTGGTCAGGAGAGCTAACGAGCACGAAATGGTCAGTAAACAGACAGCAGAACACGCCTGAACACCCTCACACACCTCCACCTGCCCCTGCTGCGGGCTCGCGGGCGGGCTGCGGCGCCGGGGCAGGTGGATGGTGGTAGATTGTACTAAACTTACCCCCCCGGTGAAGCCGGTGCCCGGACCGCGCGCTGCCGGCATGGGGCCGCTGCTCCCTCCTGATGAACGAGCTCGTTAATGAGTTAATGAAATGCACGCACGTGCGTGCGGCTGATTGTCTGGGCGTTACGTCATTGTAGGAAAAAAGTGGATTTGGGGAGTTTAAGGTGGAATAAGGGGCTCGAGCGACAGCCTGGTGCCCCTCACCTGGGCTGCCCTGTGTGTGTGTGTGTGTGTGTGTGTGTGTGTATATATATATATATATATATATATATATATATATATATATATATATATATATGTATAATGAGAGAGAGTAGTGTATGTAATTGGTGTTTTAAAGTTTTCTAAAGAGTAATTTAATTGTAATTAGTATTTAACTCTGACTTTACTGAGTAAAATACCAATTCTGTACCTAATATTAATAATAATAAGTGATAAACAGCCTCAGAATATGTCTGGTGTCATAATTATTATATAGACAATCATGTCAATCTCCATTATATTGACCTTTTGTGAAAAAGTCTGCCAGAAGATATGCAATAAATATGATTATAAATATGATTATAAATATGAACACATGACAAAGATATTAGGCTGACTATGTATTTGTATATATGCATTTGAATAACAGTATATAGAGTGCTGATGAAGGCGGTGAGTATTACTAAAATGGGATGTGTGTTTATATATATGTATATGTGTGTATAAATGTGTGTGTGTGTGTGTGTGTATAAATGTGTGTGTGTGTGTGTGTGTATAAATGTGTGTGTGTGTGTGTGTGTGTGTATAAATGTGTGTGTGTGTGATCTGCTTAGTTAGATTACAGATAACAGATTATATAAATAAAAGTAAAACACTGGCCAGATGCACTATATATATGTATGTATAGACATGTGTGTGTGTGTGTGTATGGGTTATAGACGTGTGTGTGTGTGTGTATATGGGTTATAGACGTGTGTGTGTGTATGGGTTATAGACGTGTGTGTGTGTGTATATGGGTTATAGACGTGTGTGTGTGTGTGTATGGGTTATAGACGTGTGTGTGTGTGTGTATGGGTTATAGACGTGTGTGTGTGTGTGTATGGGTTATAGACGTGTGTGTGTGTGTATGGGTTATAGACGTGTGTGTGTGTGTATGGGTTATAGACGTGTGTGTGTGTGTATGGGTTATAGACGTGTGTGTGTGTGTGTGTGTATGGGTTATAGACGTGTGTGTGTGTGTGTATGGGTTATAGACGTGTGTGTGTGTGTGTGTGTGTGTATGGGTTATAGACGTGTGTGTGTGTATGGGTTATAGACGTGTGTGTGTGTATGGGTTATAGACGTGTGTGTGTGTATGGGTTATAGACGTGTGTGTGTGTGTGGGTTATAGACGTGTGTGTGTGTGTGGGTTATAGACGTGTGTGTGTATGGGTTATAGACGTGTGTGTGTGTGTGTGTATGGGTTATAGACGTGTGTGTGTGTGTGTATGGGTTATAGACGTGTGTGTGTGTGTGTATGGGTTATAGACGTGTGTGTGTGTGTATGGGTTATAGACGTGTGTGTGTGTGTATGGGTTATAGACGTGTGTGTGTGTGTATGGGTTATAGACGTGTGTGTGTGTGTATGGGTTATAGACGTGTGTGTATATGGGTTATAGACGTGTGTGTATATGGGTTATAGACGTGTGTGTATATGGGTTATAGACGTGTGTGTATATGGGTTATAGACGTGTGTGTATATGGGTTATAGACGTGTGTGTATATGGGTTATAGACGTGTGTGTATATGGGTTATAGACGTGTGTGTATATGGGTTATAGACGTGTGTGTATATGGGTTATAGACGTGTGTGTGTGTATATGGGTTATAGACGTGTGTGTGTGTATGGGTTATAGACGTGTGTGTGTGTATGGGTTATAGACGTGTGTGTGTGTATGGGTTATAGACGTGTGTGTGTGTATGGGTTATAGACGTGTGTGTATGGGTTATAGACGTGTGTGTATGGGTTATAGACGTGTGTGTATGGGTTATAGACGTGTGTGTATGGGTTATAGACGTGTGTGTATGGGTTATAGACGTGTGTGTGTGTATGGGTTATAGACGTGTGTGTGTGTGTGTGTATGGGTTATAGACGTGTGTGTGTGTGTATGGGTTATAGACGTGTGTGTATGGGTTATAGACGTGTGTGTATGGGTTATAGACGTGTGTGTGTGGGTTATAGACGTGTGTGTGTGGGTTATAGACGTGTGTGTGTGTATGGGTTATAGACGTGTGTGTGTGTGTGTATGGGTTATAGACGTGTGTGTGTGTATGGGTTATAGGTGTGTGTGTGTGTGTATGGGTTATAGACGTGTGTGTGTGTATGGGTTATAGACGTGTGTGTGTATGGGTTATAGACGTGTGTGTGTGTGTGTTATAGACGTGTGTGTGTGTGTGATAGACGTGTGTGTGTGTGTGTGTATGGGTTATAGACGTGTGTGTGTGTGTGTGGGTTATAGACGTGTGTGTATGTGTGTGTGTGTGTGGGTTATAGACGTGTGTTTGGGTTATAGACGTGTGTTTGGGTTATAGACGTGCCTGTGTTCAGCCTACACCAGTCCCTAACACTCACGCCCCCTTTCTCTTGCAGGGTTTTGTGAAAGTGGTGAAGAACAAGGCGTACTTCAAGAGGTACCAGGTCAAATTCAGGAGGAGGCGAGGTAAACACCGCTGATACTGAGGATCTGTGATCTTTGTCTGAGGATCTTTGTCTGAATTCAGTCTGGGCTGGATCACTGATGTGTGTGTGTGTGTGTGTGTGTGTTTTTGTGTTCGCTCCAGAGGGAAAGACCGACTACTATGCTAGAAAGCGCCTTGTCATCCAGGATAAGAACAAGTACAACACACCCAAGTACAGGATGATCGTTAGGTTCTCCAACAGGGATATTGTTTGCCAGGTAAGTTCAGCTGGCGCGTAAACTGATCCTTTATGAGGCATATTTGAGCACGGGTGTTTTAAGGTGCTCGGGAGAAGGTAAAAAGGACAAAAATATGAATATATGCATAAATATTGTATATTAAATGTAATTAATATTTAAATGATACAAATGGGGAGCCTGAGGTGGAGTAAGGCACCGTCACTGTGATCTGAGGATCGCTGGTTCGAGTCCCGGTCATGCTGCTAGCCCAGAGAAAGCCGCTGGCGTCTGCAGGCTGGTGCATTGGATCTGGGCATGCAGCGCTTCCCTCCAGGCGCGCTGGTAGCCCCGTGATGTTGCTTCGGCTGCAGCTCTGACTGTGCACGCTTCGGCTGGGGTGTATGCTAGTCCGCCCTCACTGGTGGAGTCATCACGTGCAATGGGGGGAGACTGGGATGGGTAATTGGTGGTCCAAAATTGAGAGAAGTCATATTTATGCCCGTTGTATATTTATTCTTGGATAATACCTTTCAGACTCGAATATTAAATCTGTGATGTCATCGATGTTCTGTATTAACCAATCTGGCGGATGTTTGTCTGTGTTTGTCTCCAGGTCGCGTACGCCAAGATCGAGGGCGACGTGATCGTCTGCGCTGCTTACTCTCACGAGTTGCCGAAATACGGCGTCACAGTGGGTTTGACCAACTATGCTGCTGCGTACTGCACCGGTCTGCTGGTGGCACGCCGGGTAAGAGCTCCTACACACCCCTGTGTGAAGGCTGGGTGTTCTGGACTGGCGGTCAGAGATTCCCGTTCCGAATATTAAGGATGTTGCTGTTCTCGTTTCTCTGCAGCTGCTGAATAAGTTTGGTCTGGATAAGGTGTACGAGGGCCAGGTGGAGGTGACTGGCGATGAGTTCAATGTGGAGAGTGTCGATGGCCAGCCAGGTGTGTTCACATGCTATCTGGACGCCGGCCTCACCAGAACCACTACCGGAAACAAGATTTTCGGAGCCCTCAAAGGAGCAGTGGACGGAGGACTGTCCATTCCACACAGGTTAGAGCTCACAGTGCTGGCGCTGGGCATCGTTGACAGGTCCTCGATACCACTACCACCTTCCAGGCCCAGCAGTACTAATGTAATAATTAGTTTTTCATGCTTGATGGATCGTCTATGGCGGGTAGGTTCCCTCTATAGCGATTACCAGTCATGTTTTCAGCCTTTAGTCCAGCTTCTCAGTGATGAGCCTCTTAAACTGAGCATCTGTTGTTGGTCCTTCATTTGCACAGTTGATGTAACACATCGTTTTCAAGACGGGGCTGAGAGAAGCTTAGTTTATTAATTAATTAATTAATTTATTTCTACTATTTATTTATGTATTTTTTTAGTTTAGAAAACCAGTCAATCGATTAATGGAGAAAATAATCAGCCGATAAATATATAATACAAATAAGCATTATCTAAATCTTTATTTATATAAATATCATTTTACTTGCATATATTTTTAGATATACATTTTTACACATACAGTATGGAAGTATTGTATCTGATAATAATAAATCTGATCAAATCAAATCTGATATTTGGGGGCTCAGAATGGTCCATTCGACTAAGGCGCTGGTTCGAATCCCGGCTCATGCAGCTCAGCTTGCCATCAGCAGCCGGAGTCAGAGAGAGCACAACTAGCCTTGCTCTCTCAGGGGTGGGTTCCTCCCCATGTCTCTCCTAGTGTGATGTTGGTCGGCACAGGCATCTGTTAGCTGTTGTGTCGGAGACGGGGGGCCGTGCTTTCCTCCGAGATCCCGCTGGATACCTAGTGATGCTGCATCAGCAGCAGTTGGAAAAGAGGCGGAGGCTGGCTTTGCGTGTCGGAGGAGGGTGTGTTGGGGGTATTGTTAGTGATGGGGGGAGTTCACATGAACGGGGATTGGGTAATCGGCCTTCCAGATTAGATACAGTTATAAACATTATGATATTGCCTCAAGTTGGGTGATCAACTCTCAGATTTTTATGGAGATCTAAAATTAGGCTGTCTTGTGATTTTAATATCCACTTTATGCTAGAATTTCAGTTTTTTTTATTATTTATAAGACTTTTTATTTGCTGTGTATGTTTTATTGCAGCATTTTAATGTATATTTATTTCATTCTAATATTTCTTTGATTTATTTATTCAATTTATTTAGTTTTCTTTACTGATATAATACCAAAATAGATAGGATCCTGATACCATTGCACATTCCTCCATTAAAGCCTTCTTAAAGTGAATCCGTTACATAGAGAATTGTGCCTGTAGATTGTTGGAGGTTTGCCGGTTCCTCTCTGACACTGATGATCTGTCTCCCTCAGCATTAAGCGGTTCCCGGGCTACGACTCTGAAAGCAAAGAGTTCAGCGCTGAGGTCCACAGGAAGCATATCATGGGCCTGAACATTTCAGAGTACATGAACCACCTGATGGAGGAGGACGAAGATGCCTACAAGAAGCAGTTCTCTCGATTCATCAAGAACGGAGTCGCTCCTGATTCGGTAAGACGAGCTGGATGCTTTGTGGTCAGAGTAGGGCTGGGCGATATGGTTAAAAATACGGTATCACGATATTTACTTTTTCACTATACACAATATTTATCACATACTGAATACAGTGACTTATACTCAACATCTGCTGCTCTGCATCTCATTAACCCTTCAGTCTAATTACACTGTTAGTAATGAAACCTGCAGCTGATCAGTGTTTATTAAGCACTAACAGTCTCCTCCATATGATTAGAAAAGCTTATCGTTATCACAATAACAAATAATGTATCACGATAAGATAAAATATCATAATTTTGCCCAGTTTTAGGTTAAAGCTACGATTAGCAGACGTTACTTTTACAGGCTTTTACCAAGTGCAGTTTATCATTTAGAACATTTAGTCTTATATTTTCTTATATGGTTTGTGGACGTCTACGACTTCTAGACGGTGTCACAGTGCACAGTGTAATTGAACAAGGCCTACTCTACTCATACAGCCGTACTGCAGCAGCCTCTAGTGTGAGATCTTCCAGTTTACAGACCCAACAGGTGACCCGCACCTGTCCCACACTCGTCTAGAGCATCCCGAAGCCTGAGTTGTGCCCTTACTTCGGTCCATTTTCATAGATAACAGCCTGTCAGACTTTGCTGTAATTTGCTGTATGTTTTAATTGCAGCATTTTAATGAATATTCATTTCATTCTAATATTTGTTTGAATTATTTATTACATTTATTTAGTTTTCTTTACTGATATAATACCAAAATTGATAAGATTCTGATACCATAGCACATTCCTCCATTAAAGGTGACCCGCACCTGTCCCACACTCGTCTAGAGCATCCCGAAGCCTGAGTTGTGCCCTTACTTCGGTCCGTATTCATAGATAACAGCCTGTCATACGGTGTCAGAAACCACATGAGCAAGTTATTAGAGATTACTGAACATCATGATTAAGGCCCGTTTCAGATAGTATCCATCAGTTTAGTGCCTTTAGCCCCGTTGCTTTAAGACCGCCGGCGTGATTAGTCTGTAAATAATGATTAATAGTCCTGCTTGTTCAGCTTCTCAGTGATGAGCCTCTTAAACTGAGCATCTGTTGTTGGTCCTTCATTTGCACAGTTGATGTAACACATCGTTTTCAAGACGGGGCTGAGAGAAGCTTCAATCAGAGCTGGACTGGAATTCATAATGTTGATTTTAAAGAAATATTATATGAAGGAATTAAATTAGATACAGGGTTGACAGTATTGATTATCAGCAGTGGAGTTATATACTGATTATTTTAATAAGATAAACTATGCAGTAGGGACAGAAAATTATAAATCAAGTGTAAATTTTATTTATATATATATATAATCAGCCAGAACATTAGCACCACTAAATGATGCAGAACATTGATTATAATAAGATCATTCGTCTCCTGGGGCTGGGGCTGGGATACATTAGGCAGCAAGCGAAGCAACAGAGGACGACTAGGCTGGTCTTATGGGGACTTATCAGTATGCAGTGGTCAGAAGTGCTCTGAGAAAGGTCAGCCAGTGACCAGGTCATGGGTACCTTGATGGGCTCCTTGATGCTCACTATGGCTCCACCTCACAACTGACAGGACTTAAAGGATCTGCGGCTAACGTGAGTCCTCGTGGAGTCCATGCCTCTACGGCTCAGTTCTGCTGTAATTCAGCACGACGGGGGGCCCTACACAATAATAGGCAGTGGTATTAATGTTATGGCTGATATGTAAACCTTCAGTGTTTATTATACGAACAATAGAACAGTACCTGAAGGGTGTTAAACTGTGTGAAATGGAAAGCAGAGATTTTCACAGGGAGATGTGCTGCATTCCTTTTCAGTGAAACATGCCGAACAGGTCTGGCCTTGCGTTCAGGTGCTGAAACGGGTCACGAGCGCTTTCATTTCTGCATAATATGGAGAACTAATACCAGTCCAACAGCGCACCATCCCCCACTTTTACAGAGGAGGACGAGGCCTTAAGTTTCAGTGGAAGTCAATGTGAAGATTTTATCTCTGGTTGGTTTGGAGCATTTCTATTGGTCCATTCATCAGGAAATTATACCAAATGTGGAGATACAAGTTTTGTGTTTTTTCTTTTTTTTTTCTTTTTTTTTTGCATGACAGCAAAGATGCTGTAAATGTGATGCATATGTGTTAGGAGTCCACATTGGTGAGTCAGTAAAGCAGCATGGTCAGCGGTCAGCTGTGTGCGCGCTCTCACCCGGTCACGGTGGTGTAATGATGAATGTGTGGACGTTGCAGGTGGAGGAAATGTACAAAAAGGCTCATGCTGCCATCCGTGAAAATCCAATCCACGAGAAGAAGCCGCTGAGGGAGATCAAGAAGAAGAGGTGAGTTCTCATTAGAGCTGCAGCAGCTAATCCACAACGGCGTTAAGGGGCTACTCTCTCATACAGGTGCTAGGGCTGCACCTGACGACTGTTGACCCTCTAATCTGGTATCAAACCTCTAGATCAAGCGAAAGACTCTTAAAGCCTTTGAGGTTCTTCACACTTGCACATCTCTATTACAAGCTTGGTTCTAGAAGGACCATGGTCTGGCCAAAAGCCCTTTAAGTCTTTATGAGGTTCTCCCGATGCTATAGATCCGGGGTAGATCTTAAAGCCAAGGCCGGGAACCTCATAATGTCTAATTTACAGTATGATTCAGTGCCATATCCTGTATACTGAAGTAGCCTAGGCTAGGGATGCCCCGATCCGATATTAGGATCGGTTATCGGTCCCGATATATTAACAAAATTAGCTGGGTATCGGATAATTGGGCCGATCCATGGAACCGATCCATTCTTTTTAATTTGTTGGTGTGAGACTAGTGTATATAAAGTAATGTTTAAGTCAATCCTGATGCCTTAAGTCTCTCCCACATGGTGAGGTATACGGTTTATTAATTCAGCAATGGTATCGGACTGGTATCGGGTATCGACCGATATGCAAAGTTTATGTATCGGAACTGAAAATGCTGGATCGGTGCATCCCTAACCTTTATATCAAATCAGATCAGAGCAAATTAGAAACAGAATTGCAATTCAGTATATTTCCACTAGGGTTGCAAAATTCGGGGATTTTTCAAAGTTGGGAAATTTATGGGGATATTAATATGAATAAAATGGGAATATTCAAAGCGTAAGCTGAGAAATCTACTGAAGCATGATCTTGACTAAAATAATTAGATATGATACCAAAACAGTTCAAAAACAAGCAGGTTTGTAGAAATCATCTGGACATGTGCTGTACATGTGATGAAGGAATGGACAGTGGATGCAGGGGGTGTGGTCTTCTCAATAGCCCTGCAGTGTGTAATGTGCCTGGGATTGAGGAGCAGCTTTGCTGTTCAACTGTTTTGGTATCATATCTATATTTTAGGCAAGTTTCTCACCTTCAGCTTTGAATATTCCCATTTATTCCCATAATTACCTGCTCATTCCCATTTGTTCCATTGGTAAATTTATTTGTCTTATGCCTTCATGTCTGCAGTTGACAAAAAAAGGTACATTGATGATAGTGTATGATGATGATTCCTTTTATATTATTCAACATTTTAATTCATTCCAATTAAATCCCATAAATTACCAAAATGTCAATGGAAAGTTTACCTTTTGGAATATTTCCAAACTTAATGAAACTAATGAAACCGAGAAGATCTGACTTGTCTCCTGGACTTAGCAGGGCTTAGAAACAGGACAAAGTATTTTTTAGGCTTCTGGACTTTACCTTCCTAGGACAGAACCTGTGTAGTCTGTGCCGGCAGTGTGCGGTTTCTCCACAGCTTATTGAGCTCTGGCTTAAAACAACCAGCTTGTTAGAATATCCTGTAAGGATTAAAGACCCTGCAGTCTCCAGACTACGTTTGCACGTGGCCAAAAGCAGCTTTTTTAGGGTATTATTTAAATAGGATATGCTTTCTTCCGGAATTCCTTTCATTAGGATAATCATTTTTGAGTAAATGAGTTAGATTAGCTCTTGTGTCATGTGACGCTAAATTAGACCATTTATTCTTATCTAAATAAAATAATCCAATTTTATTAGGTGCTAAAAAAAGGACATTCCTAAAATCTCTCAAACCAGACGTATGATGGTCATTTAACTTCGAATTCCTTTGAAGGTGGAACCGTAAGAAGCTCACTCTGGCCCAGAGGAGGGATCGTGTGGCCCAGAAGAAGGCCAGCTTCCTCAGAGCTCAGAGAGCCGCCGATGATGATGAGTGAAGAAACGGGACGTCTCCTCCTGCTCGGAAGAAAGTGTGCACCTTATCCGAATAAAGCATTTGGAAAGGAGACTGCGGACTTCTGTGGTCTTTAAATTTACACAACTAGCCGGAAAATGTTTATTTACGTTTTGTGGTCTCGTCTGGTCACGTTCTGCTGGTCCTTTAAAGTCCGTTTTTAAGATGTCAGGTCTTTTTAATATTTAGGGATGTATTTATCTTCCCTTTAAAACATCATGCTTAAGCCATCCTGAACCAGGTGGGTCTTACATGCCATTCACAACAGAAATGTATACATGGGAATGTGGGGGACACAACCATGGTGGAGGTAATTATCCATTCTGTTACAGCTCACAGTGAGAGCTAGCCAGGCTAAAGTACAGCCTCCAAACATGGTGGAGGTAGTTTCTCACAATGAGAGCTAGCCAGGCTAAAGTACAGCCTCCAAACATGGTGGAGGTAGTTTTTTCCACAGTGAGAGGTAGCCAGGTTAAAGTACAGCTTCCAAACATGGTGGAGGTAGTTTCACACATTGCTACAGCTCACAGTGAGAGCTAGCCAGGCTAAAGTACAGCCTCCAAGCATGGTGGAGGTAGTTTCACACATTGCTACAGCTCACAGTGAGAGCTAGCCAGGTTAAGGTACAGCTTCCAAACATGGTGGAGGTAATTTCTCACAGTGAGAGGTAGCCAGGCTAAAGTACAGCTTCCAAACATGGTGGAAGTAGTTTCTCACAGTGAGAGGTAGCTAGGCTAAAGTACAGCCACCAAACATGGTGTAGGTAGTTTCCCCACACTGTTACTGTAACAGGATACCTCCACTTGCACTAACAGCTTTGTTAGTTTTGGACACAGGTGGATCATAAATGCACGGTAGATGTGATGGGATTGAAATCTAGTCGAGTTTGATGGGGTAGATGGTGTAAAGTATAGCTTCCAAACATGGTGGAGGTTGTTTCACACGCAAAACGCACTTGCAATGACTGTACACTGTTAAAAGGATCAGCTCCTTGGGGAACTTTTGGAGGTTCTTCAGTTTGAAACTGGACTGGAACCTCTTATGGTGCTTTGAGGAAGTTCAAACTGAATAACCTCCAAAGGCTGACTGGTTTAGAGGCTAAATTAGAGATCAGATCCCTCCAGTTTAAGAAAACTGGAACTCAAAAAGCTTTTCAGTGTAAATCCACGTGGAGATGATTGCTGATGATCTCCAACATCTCGAGTTCAGTCTTCTCGGAGGCGTAGAGGTCGCTTCTGCAGCAAAGGAGGACCAAGTCCGTACTGATGCTCTCGTGCACTATATGGACAAACGGACAAAAGTATTGGGACGCCTGCTCATGATTGGGTTTGACTTATTAAAATAGTGATCTATGTTAATAACTGGAGATATATGATTATAATCAGTCATTAAAAACCCAATCAGCATTTTTTAAGTACAGTAAACAACCCCGGCTAAGTGCAACAAAACATTTTAATGTGCAAAGTCATGCATTTACATTTTAAAATAGAATAATTTTCATAATTTCATCCTCAAACAGCAGCGATGATCTTCAGCAATGAATCGTACAGAATATGATTGCACAAGAATTTGGAATTTGATGATTGACAGGACTGTAAATACAAAACACGGTCTGTGAAAACGGTACATCACATCCAGTCCTAAAACCGAAATCAGGAGATCAGATGGTCCGTTCGTCCTTCCAGCATGTAGTGTGTCTCAATGCAGGCAGTTTGCTCTGGAAATCGTTCGCATTTCAGCACCAGCACACAAAGCCTGACAGACCGACGGAGGTGACCAAACCAACAGCAACTCCGTTAGAGTCTCCAGTTTCCAGAAAACACCTGCCTTGCACCTGCAATGTCCATTGGTCATTTTATTGGAAACACCTACACCATTCTGTTTCTGTACAATGCAGAAGTCTCACTCAGCCTTGTCCATCATAGGACCACCGCAGAGAACATCTGCTGCATGTCCAAAAGTATCCAGACACCCTTTCTAAGGAGTGATTTTTCATGGTCCAGAACTTACCATCTAACACTAGCACATGACCTCACTGATAGTGTCCGAATGCAATCAAATGATCCTCACAGCAATGCTCCAACATCTCGAGTAAAGCCTTCTCGGAGGCGTAGAGGTCGCTCCTGCAGCAACCGGGGAACAAATCCATACTGATGCTCTTGTGCACTATACGGACAAAAGTATTGGGACGCCTGCTCATTCATTGCCGTGAGGATTTGATTGCATTCGGCGACAAGAGTACTGGATGGAGCTCCACCATCCATCATTCCAGAGCACACAGTTCTTCCACTGCCCCTCAGCTCAATGCTTCTGGGGGGCTTTATATACACCCCTTTACTAGCCCACGCTGAGAGCATTAGGCAGCATGATGCCGACAGGTTCATCTGGTTCATCTGCTCCAGAGTCCTATTCTATTGGCAGTACTTCTTCTCTACAGGGGCTTGTTTAGAGAAGCTGTGTGTGTATGTGTGTGTGTGTTTAGTAGGCGTTTCCGATAAAATGGCCAATGCAACGCAACTGCAAGGCTGGTGTTTCTAAATCGGGCAGTGTGAATGTTGTGGGACTGTTGGGATCATGTCCCAAGGATTCACTGGTAACATGCACGCTAATGAGTACCTACAAAACCAATGCAAGAACCCGAACAGTGAAACGCAGCTTGTGTTTAGTGCGCCCCCTTCAGCGCTCTCTCCGCGCCGTTTTCTCATCCAAGAATGGATGCAAAGAAAGCTTCTTCAGCCCCTTCACAAGACTTGAAGGAAGAGTTAAAAATCAGCATGATCAGTGATCACTTGTGTATGGCACCTCTTGGTCGGCAGACGTTACAAATGCAAATACAAATGGACCTGCTACATACACACACACACACACACACACACACTCACACTCACACACACTCTCACAATTGGCAATAGATGTCATAACGTATGTCTATTTAAACTCTCCGCCACCTCTTTTCTCCAAAAGAGCAGTGGACTAGTGTCACAGTGCTTCACAGCGTGGCCTAATGCACGCTGCTTAAGGGGCGGGATGAGCGTCTGGCTGCATGCTCACCGCCTTTGCCCCTTATACCAGCATAGTCCATCCACTTGTTCATATCCGTCGAGCCCAAGAGAGCGTAAGCCTGGTCCTGGAGGGCCTTTTTGGTGATCCACCTAGAAAACCTGCTGAGATGCAAACAAGGGGTCTCTAGAACGGAGCATTTCATCTGACCCGTTTAATGAAGGGGTTTGGAAATCTAGGAAATCACCGAACCGTACTGGACACCACCCAGGACCAGAGCTAGACACCCCTCAGGCGTCCACTCTCCAGCAACATTAGGACAGGGCTCAGACAGCGCCGCTGCCCTCACAGCTTCAGATATTCTCTGCTCCCAACACACGTGATCTCACTTAGCAAGGAAGGGGCTCCCGAGTGAGCGCTCTACAGACGTCTAAAGGCCTCCTCAGGATTTCGTCCCAACTGCCCTGGACAGTCCAAAAGTTTGTAGACACTCACTTCTCCAAATAACAGGGAGTTGGTTTGCCATACGCTGCAGTAACAGCCTATTCTAGTCTGTAAAAAAAAAAAAAAAAAAGACCTTACGCTAGAATTTGGGAACATTGCTGTGAGGATGTGATGGCATTCAGCTATTAGAGCATTAGTCAGGTCACTAACGGCATTTGGAGGTATTGTCTGGAGCTCCAGCACTCTAGAGAAGTCCGTTCCACTGCTCCACAGCCCAGCGCTGCAGGGCATGGGGCATGGCGACTGTGCCATGCTGTGCTGCTATATTGGCAATGCTTTTCCATGACGATTAAGCAAGTAGACAAGCTGAGCATGTGCCACTTAAGGCCTGGGTCAGTGATGGGTGCACTGTAAATTAGTAGTAGTAGTAGTGTCCGGATACTTTCGTATTCACGTACAGTGAATCTCAAACCAGCACGGCAGCTGTAAAAGGCAGTCGGAGCTAAATCCTGGGGAGGATTCTTCGTTTCTGGACCCGTATTTACACATCTGGTACATTTTCAGTGTAATGAAGGCCAAGGGAAGGGTGGCACGAACTTGAAACCATCCCTGCAAGATTTGCAGCGCCTAGATTATGATATAAATTATGATATCTAATGCGGTTGTATTGTGACTAGGGGTGGAATGATGCATAGTGGGGGAAAGCCATATGAGGTGTACTACTACACATTTACTATTAAGTACGGTAGTATGGGTCCCGAGTGGTCCAGCACTGCTGCTATGATCCCATGACCCGGGTCATGCTGCTTGCCATCAGCAGCCGCAGTCAGAGAGAGCACAACTGACACAACTTGCTCTCTGGCAAGGGGGGGTTGATGGCACTTCCTCCCCACATCACTGTGTCGGTCCCCAAAACAGCTAACACAGCGATGCTGCATCAGCTGCTTCACCCTTTTATATCTTGCTAGTGCTAGGGGAGTTGACGTGAATGAGGATTGGGTAATTGGGCTTTTAAAGTGGGTCAAAATTAAGCTAGTATGCAGGTTCGGATACAGCCTATATGTTTATCGTTGCTGTCATAACAAATGTAATGAACAAAAATTCATCATTTTCAATACCTCAACTTTACCTTCCTAACTTTTAATGGAAGTCAATGTAAAATAAATTATTTAATAATTTATTAAGTCATTTAGGAGCATTTCTATTGGTCCAGCCATCATAGAATTTGGACACAATATAAATAATTGAATGTCAGAATGTCAAGAATGGTTGATATTTTTGTTGGACCAATTATCAAAAAATGGAAAGAGCAGCTGCCTTTTTCAAGTAGTGTAAAAGAATAAATAAATTATGAGATATTATTTGTTATGACAGCAACAACAGGAAGATGGTACGAGATCTAGAGCCTCAGGAGCAGAGAACGTCTGAAATTGTGCAGGGCTGTGGTTCTCCAGCGCTGGAGGTGTTAAGATCCTCAGCATTAGGAGTCCTTGGTGTGTGAGATCTGTTTCCACAGCAGTGTTTTCAGGTTGTTGAGGATGAGCGAGTGCTCCATCTCCATGTGCTCGGCCGAGCCCCTGAGCGCCATGCAGGAGTACAGCTGCTTCTCCAGCTCGTCCCGAAGGTGAGACGGCACCCCCCGCAGAAGGTAGTCCTTCAGCGCCCCGCAGGCTCTGGCCAGGTTGGGCTGGCTCACCTGCGCTGTGCAGCGGCCTTCGGCGCGGTTACACGTGGTCCGGCAGTCCACCCCGTACACACAGTCCTGGTCCTCCTGGCAGCGCTGGAGCCTCATGGCCCTCCTGAAGGCCTCCTCCGGCACCGCCAGCCGGCCGTCCACCATGCGCAGGTCGTGCCGGTCCGTGTAGCCGAAGCTGCCGGGCCTCATGTCGCACATGAGGAAGCTGCCGAACGGCCCGTGGAAGACGTCCTCCACCAACTCCAGCAGGCCGATGGAGATCTTGGCCTTCCGCGGCCACGACGGAGTGAACCACTGGTCCAGGCTGCGACGGAAACCTGGGGAACGTGTCAGTAGGTTAGGGGAGGCCTCTGGGGCAGAAATGCAACATTTAGCAGTGCTTGAATGTCGGAGATACAGGTTGTTTTCTGGACGTTTGAACATTACTGAGAGATGGAGGTAATGGGCCATGCCTTCTGCTTATGAGATTTGTGAGAAGACCTTGTGAGAGATGGGGGGCCAGTCCCCCCTCTGCTATGCGGAGCCAGAAATGATAGATAACAGGTTTAAAAGGGAGGTGACAGGGTGGTGATGGGCTGTGTGGTCTTGTTGTAGACATGTGAACAAGGTATAGACAGACTTTATGGGATGCTAGATTAGAAAAGAGGGGCTTCAGGCATGTTCCTCCACCCAAATTTGAGTTATTTCATCATTTGACTTACAGAAATGTCCCATTTATTATTTTTTATTATTATTTATTGCTCCTTCAAATGTGTAGAATTAGAATCTGCTGCATAACATCAGCTGCAGATGATCAGATGAACATGGCTGGGGAGGATTATTCTGGAGGAGTCTGTCAGACGTTTAGTCTGATGAGGGGTGAAGAAGATCACCATCATGGCCAGATCCAGAGAGCTCTCTGAGGAAGTCAGAAAGAAGGTTGGAGATGTAGAGGAGTCTGGAAAGAGGTTTAGGAAGATCTCAGGACTGTTAGGAATCAGCCGTTCCACTGTCCACACTATTGGTAAAAAAATGGTCATGTGTTTAGTATGTAAAGGGTTTTTATAAGGGGGTCCTCAATTTTTCATGGTATATTTTAGTAAGTAACTTGATGTGATGTGATTTTCAGTCATATGACTGTCTCGCTTCATCCAAGCACCCACAGAAATAGGTCATCTGCGTCTGAGACACAATTCTGTAACTATTTAAAGGTTAATTTGCATATTGAAGGCTTCCATAATTAGTTCTGCTAAAAATAATACTGTCATACCTATCAATAAATGATATATACTGTATTGTGAATCCCAGTACAATAAAAAAAATCCCATATGCCAGCCGTAACAAGTACTTCTGCCATACCGACCACCCTTACCTGCTGGGACCCACAGCTCCAGGGGCCAGGGCAGGCTGAGGCCGTACAGTGGGGTATAAGGGACCCTCTCCACCACATAGAGGTCGCCGCAGAAGCCCAGCAGCTTTGGGGTGTGCTCCCGGTCCTGCAGAACCACGGCCAATAGGACCTCATTAAGCTGCAGCAAAGCCCAGGCAGATTTGGCCTCTGGAAGAGAGACGCGGCCGTCCTTGTTGCCGTCGGCGACAGACAGAATAAGGGCCACCAAGCTGGACAGGTTGGCTTGTTCCCCAACCTTTGCCTAAAGAGTGCGAGATGCAGATATTCAGAACTTCAGAAGAGCTTCATCTGATCTACAGTCTGATGGGAGGTTCTGAAGAGCTCACTGAGCTCCAGCGTGGTTCTGTATGTAATAGGAGACACCGCTGCACCAACAACCACAAGTCAGCTGGTGAAATTTCCTCCCTCCTAGATCTTCCTCCATCAGCTGTGAGTGGTGTTATTATTGAACAGTGGAAGAGTTTAGGAGGAACAGCTCACAGAGAGCAGCTCAGTGTCCACCCAGTGTCTGTCAGACCACGTAAAGTTACAGAGCGAGGTCAGGGCCGAGTGCTGAGCTCAGAGCAGAGTGCAGAAAAGCCTCCAACTGACTCAGTAACTGCAGCAGAGCTCCAGACCTGCTGCTGCTGGTAGAGCTTAGAGCAAATGGGAACCATCTCCATATTAATAATGCCTATTGATTTAGAAGGGGGGGGGGGGGGGTCAGAAAATCTCCTGTAGGTGGAATGTATAGGTGTCCCAATACTTTTGACCATACAGTGTATCTTTATTCAGTATTTCAAATGTACCTTCAAGTGGCTGGAGACCATCTCCTTGAACTTCTCCACCGAGGTTCCCCGGGTTGGTTTGTCGAAAAGCGCAGCCTCCTTCCTCGGCTCCAGCTCCTCCCCCAGCTCGTAGTGCAGCACATCATCCAGCTGACACTTTATCACCCCATCCACGTCCCCCCAGCTGCCTGTATACACCTGACACACAAGCACACAGACGTTACCCAGGTTTCTCCAGGTTTCTGAGTCTTGGTCTGAGAAATTCGGCTCCTTTAGTTCTCACACACTCTGCTCTGTGAGGGGGGTTCAGTGATCCCTAACAGACGTGATCATGTGCTTTCTGATCCTGCACGACTCTGTTAGCCACAAACATGGACCAAACTCGGGCTTTGAGATGCCAGGCTAACACTTATTTTTCATCAAATTGGTGGTTAATTGTTTTAGAAAATTATTCCCTCAATAATATCAGAGGTCATCGATTCCCTCTTTTCTCCCTGATCTCTGTTATCTTGGACGACTAAGACTATTCCACGACATAAACACAAAATAAGATGCAAAATAAGATCCCTGCATCATAATAGTGCTACATTATTTAAAAAAAATCATAATAGATGGTAAAGCATTATTAAGAGACACAATTTAAGTACCTTTTTGTTTACTATTTTTTAATACTCTACTAAATTACCTTTGTTTATTTTTCTAAATGGTGTCTCTTAATAATCCTTCACCATTTATTATGATATTTCTTTATAATAATGTAGCACTATTATGCAGGGTTATGTCTTGGCATTCTTATTCAAATAACATGAAAAAATAAAACACACACACACACATATATATATATATATATATATATATATATATATGAAAAAACAGATAATACCACTACCTGCTAGTGAACTACCTCACCACGTGGGAGAATGGGGTTCGATTCCCAGTCTGGGTGACTGTGCTGCTGTGCTACACCAATAAGAGTCCTTGGGCAAGACTCCTAACACTACATTGGCCCACCTCTGTAATACGAGTAACCTTGTAAGTCGCTCTGGATAAAATGCCATAAATGTAAATGTAAATATATATATATATGTGTGTGTGTGTGTGTGTGTGTGTGTGTGTGTTTTAACATGTGCAGAATGTTCCCTGTACAGAATGTGACATTATATTTACGACATATTTATTATCTATTACAATAACATTACATTTAGTATTTATTTGTTATTCATATCAACTATACATGTAATCTGACTTGGGTGCCCAAACTTGTGCATATGACTGTTATATATTTAATGTATACATGTATTATTTAAGTTGATTATTTTTCATTATTTATATTTACTTTATTTGTATTATTTATTACGACAACATTAAATTGAGCATTTATTTGTATTTATTTGTTAGTAATTTACACTTACAACATCAACTATACATGTAATCAGACTTGGGTGCCTAACGTTTTGCATATGACTGTAATATACAAATGTCTTGTTTAGGTTTATTATTTTTTCTTGACGTGACCCAGTAGAAACTCCTGCTTATCGGTTTAAAAAAAACAAAACACCACCAACAACAACAAAAGGTTTACTCATTTAACTTCAACTCATGACCGGCCGCCACATGGTCAGCACTAAACATTGTTACCATAAAAACAACAAGGACACTCACCTGATTGTTCGGCTTGCTGGACAAACACCTCCCAAAATAGAGCGAGCCTTTTTCGCACAGGCTACTGCAGGCAGAGCCATCGATCACGCCCTTTCTGTACTGGTCACACTGGGGGTATATTTAAAAATATTACAATTACACTATGATGACCAGCAGGGTATAATATAAAGCGACTGAAATGATGTGTGTTACCAAGTATTAAAAATATATATTTCACTAAATATGACATTTTTATTGATAAATTAAAGAATTCATAATAAAACATCTGATTTATTCAAAAATAAAAAATAGCATTTAAAATATCAGCAAATTTAGGGAATAATTAATTAATTAATAATATTTTGCAACCCAGTCTCTGTCTGCCATGCTGAAAAACCTGAGCAGTGAAATAAGGGAACAAGTTCAGAAACTAGACCCCAGCAGTAGGTTTAGGCGGCACTGTTGAGTAAAGTGAAGTAATTTTAACATGGAAATTCTACACTGCTGGACTAAACTGCTGAGGTCAAATTTTACTATTTGTTTATTTTATGTCCAGAGAGTTCCCTTTGAGACCTCAAATCTAGAATAAAAACCAGTCTAAAAACACTGCCCACCATTTGTGCTCTACTAGCTTCATAATGGTGTGTAGTGCTTGGGCCCCGATGATTGCCACTTGCCATGTAATTTGAAGACAGCCGGTTACAACAGTATAAACCATATAAATCAACATGTTCTACATCCATTTCAGATGAAAACTACATATTACCTGTTTTTTTTTACTGCTAACATTAATTATTTACACAAATAAATAAATAGATAAATAAATAGAGTATGTTTTTTTTTTAGCTATACTAAATTACCTTAATCTCTTAATAATGCGTTACCATTTATTATGCTATATTTCTTTATAATAAAGTTGATCTACCATTTATTGGTATATTAATATTATCTGATTAATAGTTAGTAATAATAAATTGTTATTGTTATTTATGTCTTATAATTAGCCTGAAAACAACTCTGCAGGTTAGCTTTTAGCCACAAATGTGACTTCAGCTGTAAGAATTTTGCAGTAACTAATATATATGTATATATATATATATATATATATATATATATATATATATATATATATAAAGAGAAGTCACACTCACAATGTTGTTCTGGCATTCTCGACCGCGGCACAGCTCTGTGTAAGAGGAGTACTGCACATACACCACCCAACTGCCCACGAACACGGCCAGCCACGTCAGGAACAGGTACTTCACCCGGACATGGGACAGGCGGACCTGCACACAGCAGCCTTTATGATCAACAGAAGGGGAGGGTGTGCGATATGTGGGAAGAGTACAACAACATCATGGTACCAGAAGAGATTTTTATTTATTTATTTTTTTCGATAAACAGGAGGTTTGGGAACAAGCAGGCTGAGAAGATTAGAACCTAATAAACATAAAGAACCATTTAAGAAGGATCAGGAGGGCTATTAACAATAACGGCGCATTACAGTAGGTCTGCTATTAAAGTAGGGTGACCATATTTAAAAGAGAACGCTGGGGACACACAGGCATCTGTCAGGGTTAGGATGCTGAGGAGAGGGCCTAAGTTGTAGGATTGGGGGGGTGTGAGGGAATTAAAGTCCAAATCAAAAATCAGGCAACTTTGTCAATGAACATTACTTTTTCAAAACTAATAATAATAATAATAATAATAATAATAATAAATTATAGCCTACATTGCCAAATCCCCTCCTTTCATTTCAAATTATTTGTCTTAAAAAAGTTTGACCAGTGGTTGATGTAAATGCAGATACATGTAGACCAATAGTGGTGGTGGTGAGAAGGCGGGGCTTAATCAGTTTGACCAGTGGTTGATGTAAATGCAGATACATGTAGACCAATAGTGGTGGTGGTGAGAAGGCGGGGCTTAATCAGTTTGACCAGTGGTTGATGTAAATGCAGATACATGTAGACCAATAGTGGTGGTGGTGAGAAGGCGGGGCTTAATCAGTTTGACCAGTGGTTGATGTAAATGCAGATACATGTAGACCAATAGTGGTGGTGAGAAGGCGGGGCTTAATCAGTTTGACTAATGGTTGATGTAGATGCAGGTACATGTAGACCAATAGTGGTGGTGAGAAGGCGGGGCTTAATCAGTTTGACCAGTGGTTGATGTAAATGCAGATACATGTAGACCAATAGTGGTGGTGAGAGGGCGGAGCTTAAGCTGTTTGACTAATGGTTGATGTAAATGCAGGTACATGTAGACCAATAGTGGTGGTGAGAGGGCGGGGCAGGGGCAAACCCCCCACCTCAAAGTGCACTCTACTACTGGCAGACACTAAAACCCCCACACTGGACAAAGCTTTCCGGTGTGTTTGGGGTATTTTGGTGAGGAACACATTTCCAAACCTTAATTACTTGGTAAAGATAAACACAAACAAACAAACAAACAAACAAACAAACAGGTTCTTAATCATGAAGTTCCTAATAATGTTCAAAATGCTAAATATGTGGTGGCGCAGGAGCCAATCCAGCAGTAACCCGATAGTCTTCTGCCTCCAGGACTATAAAAGGTTCCTTAAACAACGCCATAGAGGAACCGTGTTCGGCTCCATAAAGAACCAAGAAGAGATGTGCGAAGAGCCTTTCCACCAAACCAGAGCACAGTCTGAACTGGTTCAACAGCCTCTCCCATTAGGCCTCATGCAACTGTGGTGTTTATAATAACACACATCCATCACATTTCCAGACGCGCACAGACCTTCAGAAAGCCTCTGGAGATGCGAAATCTGGAGTCCATCCTGATAAACGTCTGTAAGAAGAAGAAGGTTCCACTCCAAACATAATGCAATGCATCACGTCTCTCACACTGCACGTCCCTCTGTGGTCGTAAATCAGGCTAGCGCTGCATCGTGCAGTCATGCACTTTCGTGGGTTTGGAAAGTGAAGTGAAAGCACTCTTCCAGGCAAAAGCTCACCTCGTCAACAGTCAATCTTCACGTCTTCCTCCTGCGCTGTTTAAACAGCAGCGCTGCTTGTGAATATATCTACACTGATGGGCGCTGTGCTCTCAAAATGAGGGGTGTTCAGGTCAGTTTCTGGAGTATTGCTGTGTATCTAGTGACAGAAAACACAGCAGGAGCTCCACTGCCTGAAAACAGCCTAGACAGACGTTCATCAACAGTCAGACATTCGTTGCTATCTTGGCAGTGAATTGTCAACACAGGCGCGTGCAGCAGCCCGACGCTCGTACACCCCCCCCCCACGCTTTACACCACTGAAATAGCAACCCGCCAAGGTCAGTCTGACCGCACCTGGCTCTTAAAGGGATGGCAAGGGACACGCTGATTGGTTTATTACTGCACGTTACGCCCAAAACAAACACACCCCTGATTAATTACGAGACTCAGTACATGACTTTTGAGCGTTTCGGGCCGAGCAAGGCGAACGTTTCCCCACGTTACCATAGCAAAGACACACAGACACGCCCCCTAAATCAAGCTTCCCTAAAGATCGCTAAAATAGGGCCTAAGTGTTTATTATTAAAATCATCACAGACTTAACATCATGATACCGGCCTCTCCACAATACGCGAAGCAAATCAGCCAGTTTTGGTCAAACGAACGAACCTCGTAATTCCGCTGGTCCAGCGGCATTCAGGGGATGGATGGCACAGAACACGACAGGTCAGTTCTGGAACATGCTTGTTTACCACAGCAGCAGTGCTGAAAACCCCCATTCATTTGTCCCACAGAGGGAAAACTGCCCTGAGCTGAATATATGGGCATGCTGCCGACTGCAGAATGACACACTTGGAGGTCTATTGACAGATCAGAGTCCAGAGCAGGGGTCAGTGTATATTGCCAGAGCCGAAGCCTGCTGGCCTGTAGCGATAGAAAAGAGTGCACTCAGTTCACTGTCAGTATTCAGACAGAGTCAATGCATTACACACACATCTGTCAGTGTTAAACCCACGGCCTGCTGAAAAATCTGATTACACCGTTTCACTATTCTCTAAACCCACAGAACTCTGGAGTGCAGAGCTGGAAAGATGGGTCGCTCTCAGAGATGAATGATTCCAAGTATAAATTTCATTTATGTGGACTGCGCTGAGGCCTGTCTGCACTTTATGAAGCAGGGAGGTCACTGCGGACGGGCGAGTCTGACGAAAGGAGCTGGATCAGGGCCTATGGAAAAAAAGAACAGACTTCTTTCCAACGAAAGCAGGATCAACTCTTTTTAATACCCCTGATTTTAGAAGAAAGAATGAATAAGCAGGCGTCCCAATACTTTTGTCCATTAATGCACAAGTCTTAAAACTGCCTATTTAATTCTAAGGGATAAAGAGAGGTTGGAAAATGGTCAGGTAGAGATGGACTGGGTCTTCTTTAATGCCTTCAACTACAAACACTATACGTGGACCTCAGGCCTTGTAGCTTCAGAGCAAAACGAAGAAGCAAACTTCAGACATGGAATAAGGCCTAAATTTGCATCGGAGCACTTTCCATAAGCCACAAAACTCCTTTCTTGCAATGATCTTGCTGCATCAAGCTAATGATAGCAGTCAGGGATCTATTTTGCCATAGAAACAGCTCCAAACCTCCAGCTGAGTCATGTGTCCAGCAGCCAAAGTCATGATCCAACCGTGAACCGGTTACTAGGCCCACATCCAGCTGGGCCAACTGTGAGCCAACTGGTGGAGGCTCTCAGAGGCTACAGCTTCATTCAGTTGACTCCCTGCACAACACAGCATTCCACAGCAGTATTTTAATCTGCCTGCCCTCAGGCCAAAGCCACGTCTATTCACAGTCGGCGCGAAGTGCGTACACACAGAAAATACGAATGGGCTCCACCCTGTGTTTATGTGTGACCAGTGTGAAGTCTTGAGGCTGAAAGTCAGCAGACGTTCTCCAACGGACGACATCAGCGACGCTCACATCAGCCTGGATGTTGTGGAATTATGTATTTGCTAAAGGATGCTGCATTGAGAAACATCCAGAAAATGCCGTGGAGGTGGAAACTGTAGAGTTGTGTGCACCAGCCACTAAACAGAACCCCGGACCACCACCTGCTTTGTTCTGAGACCTCCCCTTGACTAGGATTGGTCCTAACCACCACATAATTTGTCCTGAGACCTCCCCTTGACTTGGATTGGTACTAAACACCACCTGGTTTGTTCTGAGACCGCCCCTTGGTTGTCATTGGTCCTAACCACCACCTAATTTGTACTGAGACTTCCCCTTGAGTGGGATTGGTCCTATACACCACCTGGTTTGTTCTGAGACCTCCCCTTGGTTGCCATTGGTCCTAAACACCACCTTGTCTGCTGAGACCTCATTAGTATGTGCATCATAACATCCCTATCATTGACCCCAAATATAAGCCCCCCTTACACGTCCTGTAGGAACACCTACATGGCTGCAGTTTGGTGCAGAGGCAGACCTGCCCATCCTTTCCTCTCAGTAGGAGCGTCCGACACTGGATGAATTTGTCCGGCCACGTTCTTTGCCAAGCGCACTCCATGAGCCAGTCTGGCTGCTCGGTCCAGCGTTTTCAAACGCAGTCAGCACTCCACTGCTGGCTGTGCCTCGGGCAGCGTCAGCACTGGAGCTGGAGTCCATTCGTCACGTTACTAATCACGCTGACTGCACTCCTCTCGACCGCACAACAAGAGTACGACACCGTAACTGTAGCAGTGGCCTTCTGACCGCCACGTAAAAGCCCTGAAGGGAACGCGATGACAGACTCCCTTACATTCCATGCAGTCTCACAGTGATCTCTTCGTGTCGGCTGCTGCGTTTCATGTGACTGAGTGAGTTTTCCACAGCAGACTAAATAAAGCAGATATCCCCCACAGTCTAGGTCGAGCTGAACACCACGGTTCTCCGTGTTCCCAGAGATATCCAGAGGTATCAGCTCATAATTCCAGTCACTGGGAATTTTCTGGTACACTACATGTCCAAATACTTGTGGACACCGCTTCTAATAAATGCACTCAGCTACTGACACAGACCACTGCATGAGCAGATCAACATGACCCTATTGGCACCATGCTGCCTAATGCCAGGCGTGGGCTACAGAGGGGGGGTATAAAGCCCCCCAGCATCATTAAGCTGTGAAGCAGTGGAAGAACTGTGTTCTCTGGAATGATGGTGGTGGGGCTCCATCCAGTACTTTTTGGGTTGGGATGAGTCTAGGGACTTGGGGTTGATGAGGCAGGGTGGTGATCATCCAACATCCTGACCTCACTAACGTTCTCTTGTCGCTGAATACAATCAAACCTCACAGCAATGCTCCTCCTTCAAAATCTATCAGAAGCCTTCTTCTCTGGACAGTAGAGACAGTTACTCCAACAAAAGCAGGATTAGCTCTTTTTAATAGCCTTGATTTCAGAAGAAACTGTGGAGAAATGAGCAGGTGTCCAAATACTTTTGTCCATAGTGTGCATTAGTAAGTAAACCACAGCCCCTAGAATTCTGTGCAAAAACTCCTCAAACAAACAAACCATTAGAGCATGGGTGTGTCCACAGCATAGGCTCCTCCCATTAACCGCCCACTTTACTCTGATAGGCTGCACCCAGATGCCTAGTGTTGATCTACAGCAGCTGTGTCCCAAATTGTAGGCCTGTCCTTTGAACGATCTTTCAAATACAGCCAAGAAATATGATTGGCATATCCATTGAGACCTCCAGTGACCCTCAGACATGAAGGTTCATAAAGAGACTCCCTCTACAGGTGTGGAGTGTAATTCCCTTTTACTCCACTGCTACAAATACAAAACAGCTGTACACATGCCTTTCTGGACAAGCTGAGAGCTTCAGAAGCTTGATCTGAAGGTCGAGAAGCATGTGGGCCGAGGCGGTAGAATAATACTACAAGATTTTCCCGCTAATATGACTCGGGTTACGCAGCGTAACCCCGGAAAGAGGTGCCTTGGGCTCATTTTCTGAAACCCCTGCTCTAGGTGTGCTCTAGGTCACGGTGGCTGCCATGAAGCCAGCTTATCCTCATCCGCTATGGGGGATTATTCTTATAGCTGTCGGGGGATAAAGCACACATGGCAACACTGCTTCACCTCTGCATTCTCGAGAGGAAAACAGCCTTTCTATGTTCTGAAGGACGAGCACTGAGAGGATCAGCGTGAACAATAACTGAAACCACTGCAGATATATAACATATATTAAGCTGTAGTGGCGCTGTCTGACCCATTTAACCCATTCATGTCCAAGAACTACAGAACTGCCACAGGACTGTTCCGATTGGCCTAAAGTGAGGATACACACCTGTACTGGGTAACATTAGAATAAACACTAATAATGATAACACTCCTACAGAAGGTGGTGGTGGTGGTGGTGGTTCTCCATCACTGTGTTCATCATTAGAACATCTCCAAAGTTCTCCTCTCTCATGGAGTCTAGTATTATTTAGAGTTCTCCTCAGATCAACACCTGGTTTGGTGGTAAATCAGGGCTTAATGATGGTAAATCAGGTGAGCTGCTGCTGCTGCTGCTGCTAAAGATGATGATGGAGTTGAACACATCCTCCACGCTGTGCTGGCTGGACTGGGGGGCGTCCAGGAGAACCCATGAGGAACCGAGCTCTGTTCTTCAGACTACTGGATTTATGTTCACCTGCTTTATCTGTTCTGATGAGATCTGGAGCTTCAACTATATTGTTTGGGAGGGCGGGCGACATACTATATATATATATATGGTATTTTTCTCAATACTGACACTTTAAAAGTTGACACATGGGTCCTCATTAAAGGGCCCATATGGAAACTCTCCATTTACTCTCCCAAGTCCACACAAGCCACATCCTGAATGAACTGCTTTTGCGATGTCATAAAAAGCGTCGCATTTACATATAGATCTATCCACATTTCTCAATAGCAGTTTAGCTCCGCCCATTATTTTTGAACATTTTTGCAAATTAGATACAAATACACAGAGGCGGCCAATCAGAACCGAGGTCATTTTTATGTATAGACTTTAGAGAGCATGGTAACAAAATATTACCATGATTCCAGGACATTGGACGAAAATGTAAAGTCCAGAATATGTTGCATACAGACCCTTTAAAGCCCAGCACTGACCGTAGTTGATAATACATGTGTATTAGTATGTAGTAAACTGGAGTAAATATAGTCACTGCTTGAGTGCAGTGTCCTGTAGGGCCCTGGTGAGTCTTCTCACCCACTCCATTTACATTACAGGACAGGGTTGTTTAGGGAAAGCTGCCTACCTGAAAGTGGTAAGACTTTGACATCCAGGCCCGAGCAAACAGACCTTTCGCCATAGCAGAAATGGATCATTTCAAGGACGGTGGGGCTGTGGAAGAGACAGAGAGAGAGAATTAGACGTATATGGTGAAGACAGCACTGTAAAAAAACACACAGTGCGATTTTAAGTTGGCTGTTTTTGGAATTCTCCGTTCCACCTTAAATGGTGCAGCAGTTACATTCAAGCGCCTGCAGGCGCTTGAATGTAACTGCTGCACCATTTAAGGTGGAACGGAGAATTCCAAAAACAGCCACACTGCATTGCATATCTCCCTCTCTGCATACTCACCGCTAATCCACGGCACATATACGACTCTCGCGTCCTCCATGTTAACGTTTAAACATTCATTTCTACATATACAGACTTACTTTCATACCAAAATAGACGTGCAGTCATTTCCCCACCACTACAGACCCTCTGCCATAACCACACAACCTTCTCCTCTACCAATGAAATCACTTAAAGGCGCAGACCGGACAGTTTGGGCCGACATATACTGTTTTAATTAAAGGTGGTTTGATAACCAGGTATACTGGGATTCTACCGCCATCTAATGAACACATACACAAATAAAACCAAGTATTAAACCCAGCATTTTTAAATTTATAATACATTAAATGTACTAATATATATATTATTATTTTAAAAATAAAATATTAAGTACATATTATTAGTCAATTCATATTAGTCAATTCATTTACAAGCACGTAGCTAGCGCGAAAATTAAAGGGCCCGTATCTTGCAAACTTTGCCTTTTTTTATGTATTTATTTAATATATATATATATATATAAATGTTTTATTTTATTATTTATTTATTATTATAAATTATATATATATTATTTATTTATTTATTTAACCTATATTTACATAAGCAATAAGTACGGCTGTACGGCCACACAAAATGATGACACGTATATCAAAATAATAAAATATAGGATGTTGATCCTTATTTATTTATTTATTTTCATATAGCATGGACCAGATGTTACAGTCAAAAATGTTTTATTTTGTTATTTAATTTATTATTATACATTATATATATATATATATATATATATATATATATATATATATATATATATATAATTAATATAAAAATATATATTAAAAATATAATATATATATATAATATATAATATATATAATAAAAATATCTATATATTTTTTTCATTAACCTATATTTACATAAGCAATAAGTACGGCTGTATGGCCACACAAAATGATGACACGTATATTAAAATAATAAAATATAGGATGTTGATCCTTATTTATTTATTTATTTTCATATAGCATGGACCAGATGTTACAGTCATTTACGGCCACACAAAATGATGACACGTATATTAAAATAATAAAATATAGGATGTTGATCCCTTTATGGCTCATTTCAGGGAAAGTGCTAATAATCCATTCATTTCTGCATAGGGAAAAGTATGGCATAACTAAAGCTATTACAAGCTGATTTTTTTTACGAAATAAGTGCAAAGTTGACACATGCACAACATCTACGCATGAAATGACCTCACAGAAAACGTCTTTCGGGCATATTCACACTCCACAATCCGCCCAATCGGTTCAACTCCTGCTGAACTACAAATCCCACGACTCGGTGCAGACGCCGCTGCTTGAGACGCATGGCAGTGACGTCGCCGCGCAACAGCTTTTGTAGTCCGTTTGAGGGAAACCATCGTAAAAACCCGTATTTCTGTCTTTTACTGTCAGATAAATGTTCGGATTGTTGATGCTGAGTCACATATTCAGGAAATTCGGGCTTAACTAGTATATCCTGCTGTGGAGAAAGGTAGTGTGCATCACCTCCCATTCATTGTTAGCCTAGCTAACGTTTTGAAAACATGCGGGCGCCTTGTTAGCGTACAATGCTCTTCTTAAGAGCGGACACGGGGGTCAGGATTAGGATAAGCAAACGTTAATGCAACGGTTTAAAAAAAAAATAGGGCGAATAAATGAATGCATGAATAAATAAATAAATAAACAAACAAAACACACCTCTTTCAAATTCAAATTTTGTGAGGGAAACTTCCCATAATGCACCCTCGGCTCAGCGGGAACCCAAAATGGCGAGAGCGGCGATGGGGGGAAAACACTCATTTGCTTTTTGTTGAAAACATAGAAACTGCAGCTTTTTCGCTAAGCTGACAGCGTTTACTTTGAAGTTGAGCTTTTTGTTTTTCTGTATATGCGGCAGTTCAACCGTGGGAGGTGGCCGAATGAGGTAAGACCGCTGATAAACAGCCTTTTCTGCTGAACAATACAACAACAATACGAGCCCAGCCGGAGCTCCTGCGAAACAGCGCACATCCGCCAGCGAGCGCAGAGCTGCCGTCTAACGCGCTCTTATAGTGGTGGAGGAACGCAGGGCTGTGCTTCAGTCCCTCTCTTTGTTTTCTACAACCTCTGATTAATAAAATGTTGGTTATTATTGCTTCAAATCCCCCTTCAGAAGCAGCGGAGTCGCTGCGGGCTGGCTCTCAGACCCCCTCACTGTTTACAGTCAGAGCAGCCGAGCGCGGTCCAGCCTGGAGGGCTCGTGAGGGGGAGATATTATAATATATATATATTTTTTATTTATTTTATTATTATTTTATATATTAAGCAGAGCTGGGCAATAGTAATCATAGTAATTTCTTCTCTTCTTCTTTTTATTATTATTATTATTATTATTATTATTTGTTTGATGGTGATACTCAACATGTGTGAGTGAGTATATTGTGCATATTGCCAGTGCCTAATAATAACTGCACATTTTAATGTATTAAAATTATTAATAGTCATTTTAATTTGTAAATAAAATACTTTTCAGTATGGCATAGGATTTTGGTATTATTATTATTATTTTATAATCAATGATTAAATATAAATAAAAATAATTAAATAATATAAAAATAATTTCTTTAGGTGCATGTATTTACGTTCAGCAAAATGTGTCCTCTGCATTGGACCCATCTGTGGTAGTGAAAACACACACCCACCCACACCCAGAGGGTGAAGGGCCTTGCTCAAGGACCCAACAGTGGCAGCTTGCCAAGCCCGGGTATCGAACCCACAACCCTGTCATCAATAGCCCGGTGGTCTAACTGCTGAGCTGCCGCTGCCTTTATTCTTAGTAATTTTGGGAATTTCTATTGGTTCCGTTGGTTCATTCATCATAAAGTTTTGACACTATGTAAAGAACCCCTGCCAGATTCACCTTCACATGTTAAAAGGTGATCATCTATCAGTCCTAGATCAGATCACGCTCTACCATTAACCGCTCCTTTTTTATTTATTAATACAGAAAAACTTTTGTTTGTAATTTGTAAACATCAGTCAGGTCTGGTGTTGTGGTGGTTGAGTAGTGTCGGTTATGCCTTCACCGAGATGTCGTTTTTCCCCTTTTTCATAACAGAGACTCAACGGTCGCAAACAGTCTGGGCTGCCATCAGAAGTCTCCTTCCCACAGTCAAGACAAGTCACCAGTGTCCCTGTCCAAACTCTCCCTCGGAGATGGGCAGAGTGACGCGGCCAGACTCGCCAGCAAGTTCGAGGAGGGGCAGGACGTTCTAGCTCGATGGTCAGATGGGCTGTTTTATCTGGCGACCATCGCGAAGGTGAGAACACACACACACACACACACACACACACACACACACACAAGCACACAACCACACATCAGTGATAGAGAGTATAGAATAGATGAGGGGGGAAATTAGCTGATCATGATTTATCTCGGACTCCAGATTTCCTCACAAAATTAATCCAGGTCTTCTTTACTTTGGATAGTAGATTTAGTTTGTTTACTAGATTTTGGAGAAGCACTGCTGTGTGGATTTGATTGCATTCAGTGACGAGAGCCTTAGTGAGGTCAGTATGTTGGATCTTCACCATCCGCCATCCCATCCTCAACTCCCCTACTCCTCCCAAAAGTACTGGATGGAGCTTCTCCATCCATCATTCCAGAGAACACAGTTCCTCCACTGCTCCACAGCTCCTCAATGCTGCTGGGGGGCTTTATACCCCTCCTCTAGCCCATGCCTGGCATTATTAGGCAGCTTGGAGCCAATAGGGTCATGATGTTGATCTGCTTCAGAGAGTCCTATTCTATTGGCAGTACTTCTTCTCTTAAGGGACTAGACAAGCTGTGTGTGTGCATTTGCACATCTGTGTCGGCAGTGGGGGCAGCTTACAACATTAGAAAGGGTGTCCACAAACATTTGGACATTTAGTGAAGCTTTTTTTTTTTTTTAAACAGGTTTTGGTTGGTTAATGTTTTGGTTAAAAACATAAGATTGGTAAACGTCCAGCACACCTGGAGGTTGAAGTCTTGGCTGATAGGGCTGATATTGGCTGATATGTTTATTTGTATTTGTTGTTAGTTATTAAGTCAAGAAAGTAGAAATGTGTGTATTATATTTATTTGTCCACGCTTTCAGGTCACCTGTGTTTTCCCTCTCACAGATAGACCAACAGAAGCATCGCTGTTTTGTGGTTTTTGAAGATCAGTCTAAATCGTGGGTTCTTTGGAAGGACATTCAAACAGGTGAGTTGTTCACCTAACAGTAGCAGACTGCACCTGTATTGCACACGTTGGACCAATAAGTCGGTTCAGAGTGACATAGAATTACATGATATTAAATCTATTTAATCATATCTCACCTAATTAACATATATTTAAGTTAAAAGGCCTGTGGCCTACATCCCTTATCACTTATGATATTTATGCAGTTATATGTATAACAAAAGTCAAACTGGGGGGCTCCGGGTGGTCCAGTGGACTAAGGGGCTGTCACTATGATCAGAGAATCGCTGGTTCAAATCCCAGTCCTGCTGCTAGCCATCGGCAGCCGAGGTCCCGTGAGAGCACAATTGGCCTTGCTCTCTTCAGGGTGGGTAGATGGCACCCCCCTTCTACCGCCCCCTCATTGTGGTGCTGGCAGGTGCACTGGAGCCGGGTATGTGACACTTCCCTCCAGGTGGTTGCCTGGCGATATTTTCCCGACGGCGTTTCAAAAAATGAGCGGCTTGACTGCGCACGGGTTAGAGGGGGTGTATGCTGGTCCACCTTCACTGGTGAGGGGGGCATTGCGTCTGATGGGGGGTGGGATTATGTACAGGTTGGGTAATTGGCATCGGATAAAATAATTTCAAGTCAAACTGACCCCTCGCTCTCTCTTATATTTATATATATTACATATTATATATATAAATAAAAACATGAATGAGAGAGAATTTATATATTAAAAGGATATATTAGAAGGATATATATATTGGGGATATATCGATTGTATATTTAAAGAGGAAATTGGATAAAATAAAAGTAAAAAAAAAAAAAAAACTGACCAGATATATAAACATCATTTTTGCGACTTATATAACATAATGAGCTCTGTTCTGATTGGCTGTTTGTTTTGTGCCTCGTTCCAAATGCAGAAACACTCCTAATATCTTATTATTTGTGGGCGGGGCTAAACTGCTGTAGGCTGAATAGACTGATCTATGTAAATGGGTTGGTTGGTGTGACATCACAACAACAGTGCATTGAAATGGCCTAGTGCAGAGGCTCCCAAGCCCAGTCCTGTGGACCCCACCCACTCCTTGCACATTTTTGTGCTTTTCCCCATATCCTAGCACTCCTGGGGTGCATCCAGAAACCCTAGAAAAGTACTGATCCCCCCCCCTCCTCTGCTCCCTGACCTGGAAATGAAGTTGTGATGCTGCCTCGCTGTCGGTCCAAAGCGGCTTACAGGGGAGCATACATGAGGTCATGCTACCCTGGAGGACTTTAAAAGATGGTGGTCATTAATTGCCCTCAAAACATCAGCAGTAAGTGTAGTCAGCTTCTACTGGTACCTGTATCTCGGCCATGAGCAGGTGTTTAAAAATTTCCAATGAACCCAGTCAAATGGATGGATTTGCCACACATGTGCTGGATCTGTGCAGCTACAGCGAATGGCTCGCGAGTATTAGGGCTGGGATGGGCCCTCCTCGTTCCTCCTGATTCCTCCACTTATTTTGAATCTGGTAGAGGAGGAGTAGGAACGAAGTCCTCCAAGTCCTTAACTTTAATTAATAAGCTCGTCACATGCCAGGTCAGGTGTGTTGGAGTCAGGAACACACAGAAATGTGCAGAGCCAGGGTTCCTTAGGCCTGACTTTGGGGGGAAATCCTGCTGTAGTAGGTAACCTGACCTGTGACTGACTGTATAGTGCACTTCAGTGGTCTCCAACTCCTGCTGGATTGGGATCCACCCCAATTCATCTCACCTGAATCAACTAATGACTTCCTTCCTGTTTGTCTTGGCTCGAAGCTGAAACCTGCAGAAGGGTTGGAGACCACTGATGCACACGGCTCCAAGCAGAACAGTTGTAATTCACATGGAGTTTTTCCACCTGTCAGTTTTCTTTGTAGAGGCCTGAAGAAGTGGACGAACATGCAGCTGGATACTTTTACTGATGGTATTGTAACACTCCAGTAGGCCGTGCACAAGCCGGCATGCACTAATCTAGTGTCTATCCCTCTAAATGCACACGGTTCCAGGTATTCCCCTTAACCCCCTGAGCACTCCACTTTGCCAAAGAGTTAATTGGGTTAGTTGGTGCACTGGGATTAGTGTTGTTGGGTCAACGGGGTCAAGTAAACATGGCTTTAAGAACTTTATTACGCAGAATTGCGTAATATTGCCAACGTCGTCAAAAGCTCTCTTTAGATTGTGTGGACCTTTTCTTTTTTTTTAAATGGGGAAATGGACCAATAGGAATCGTCCAAATGGCTTGGACAGAAGTCCTGCTACATTTAATGTGCATTTGAGATTAAGGGCACATACATGTCCCACCTTTAATCTTCACCCGCTCCTCACTAGCACTGATACCTGGCTGGGTTCGGCCTGTTGGGTGTGAACAGTCCCGGGACAGTAATTGCAATGGTGCTGCTGTTTTACAGGGGACAGTGGAGAGGAGATGCTTTGCACCATTTGCCAGAATGAAAGCTCAGAACCGCCCAACGAAATGGTCATCTGCGACAAGTGTGGACAAGGTGAGGAGATGCTAATACTGAGTCTATTTACTTATTTTATTATACCTTAACTGCTTTGTATTAAAAGAACTTTAGTGACAAAAGTATTGGGACACACCACAGGTGTATAAAATCAAGCCCCTAGCCCTGCAGTCTGCCTTTCTTCCACACATCAGTGAAAGAACGGGAGGTTCTGAAGAGCTCACTGAACTCCAGCGTGGTTCTGTATGTAATAGGAGCCAACAAGTCAGCTGGTGAAATTTCCTCCCTCCTAGATCTTCCTCCATCAGCTGTGAGTGGTGTTATTATTGAACAGTGGAAGAGTTTAGGAGGAACAGCTCACAGAGATCAGCTCAGCCACCGAGTGTCTGTCAGACCACGTAGACCAAGTTACAGAGCAGGGATGGGGGAGCTGTAGACACTACATCAAACCTCTCCTTCTGTCTGCTGTTGGGTTATGTTGCAGGATACCATCAGCTCTGCCATACTCCCATCATCGACTCGAGCGTCATTGAATCTGATGAGAAATGGCTCTGCCGGCAGTGCGTGTTCGCAACGACAACAAAGGTTTGCTGGTCTTGAATTCTTCACACGCTGTCGGTGTTAATTAAGACAAATAAAGTTAAACGAAAGATATAATGAAGTTCAGTAATGGACGTCATGGTGTTTACAGTAGAAAAGCAAGATGTCGGGTGGAGAATCTACCGTGTAGCACTGATTAGGGAATCTTTTAGTTGTTGATTTTGATGATCTCCTTTCTGGAAAGTGTTAATTGGTGTCTCGGGCCACACGGGAATATTTTGAATAATTGTTTTTTTCTTATGTAATTCTTTCATCTTAATTTGATGACAATACAGATCATTTTAGTAGTTAATTACTTTAATTGAATTATTATTCAATAGTAGTTATTGGGTCATTGAATTATCATTATGTGTGTGTGTGTGTGTGTGTATGTATGTATGTATGTATGTATATATATATATATATATATATATATATATATATATATATATACACACAGTTTATATATTTATATATTTTGAATTAGATGATTATAATTATATATTATAATTTTTAATGCATTTTTTGGCAACCTGGTGAAAAATCTTCAGTATTGTATAGTTTGTCCTCCAATTCACTCTTTACTTTCCACTTTAACTTAATATTTGGAAATATTTATTTTTACTTACTGCGTTATATATGATAATCTGTGAAATACAGCACATTACAATTGGCCTAAATAAGAGAACAACATCCTAAGAAAATAAAGTAATTCATAATTTACTTTTTGAGAAATCTTTATTTTATTTTATTTTTTTTTGGCGAATTGCATTTAAGAACAATCTTATCTTCTTAGTGTTCGGCCTATAAACTGCATTTCCAGTGAGTATGCACTAATAGGGCGGTTATGGGCCGATGCTGATGTCCAGAATGTCTCGTGGCGGTCTGCGGGTGCTGACTCCTTTATATGATGATAATATTATATTGTTTTGTGCATTTATTAAATATAGAAATATGACCTGTATTAGCACAGATCCTAAAAGAGTAAAAAAGGCAGATATTTTGGTGCAGTTTTCCAGCGTCACTGAACACATCCATTACGAAATACATCATCGCACATCAGCTTTGTATATCAGTCAGATCTAAACCGTCTGAACCAGCTAACTGTTACATAACACCACACAGCCTTGAGGGAAAGCTCAGAGCCTTTCTATATTAGTCTGTCTTCACCTTTTTACTGCTCTTTAGGTTTTAACTACGTATGCTGTGTCCTGATTTCAGAGGGGGGGTGCGCGCAAGAAGGGGCCGAACGCCAAAGCGCTGCAGGAGATGAAGCAGTCTCTGCCCTACAGCCTGAACGAGCTGGTGTGGGATCAGGGCCACAAAACTAACGCCCAGCAATGCTACTGCTACTGTGGAGGGCCTGGAGAGTGAGTGTGCACTACACACGTTCCCTATTTACTGTCCTGTTTCTTTAGAGTATCACTAGTGTGGCTCACTAATGCATATATTTTTATTAATTTTATTTTATTTTTATTAATTAAGTACTTATTCAATTAGTTAAAATGGTCATTAGTAGCCCATGCTAGATTAATTGAAGGTAATCTGTGAAATATTCATTTCTCCACAGCTGGTTTCTGAAAATGCTGCAGTGTAACAGATGCAAACAGTGGTTTCATGAGGCGTGCATCCAGTGTTTTGAGAGGCCTATGCTCAATGGAGACAGGTAAATAATGGGGCGTTGGGAAAAGACATGATAAAGCAGACAGCAGCACTGTGGAGGTCTATAAGTCCAGACTGTGTCCATCTGTTTCTCTGCAGACTCTGTGATCAGCCTCCTCCTTTCATCCTGTTTGTTCTTCAATGCTCAGGACCTCACAGTACAGACCACCACAGAGCAGACTGTAGTATTTGAGTGGTGGGTCAGTCATTCTCAGTACTGCAGTGACGCTGACTGACCTGGCGGTGGCGAGCGTGTTAGTAGTGTGTGTTGTGCTTGTGGTACGAGTGGACTGGACTGAGAATAGTCCACCAACCAGCAATATCCAGCTATCTGCATCCTGTGGTCACTGATTAAGGGCTACTAGAGGATGACCAACGCAAACTGTGCAGCAGCAGATCAGAGAGCTCCTGTCTCTGACTTTACCTTCATCTACAGGCTCGACCACCTAGGTGGGAGTGTCTAATAGTAAGTGGACAGTGAGTGGACAGACAGACACAGTGTTTAAGCACTCCAGCAGCAGCACTGCTGTGTCTGATCCACTCGTACCACCAGAGCCGCCACCTGGTCAGTCAGTCAGTCAGTCAGTGTCACTGCAGTGCTGAGAATGACTGACCCACCATCCCAATACTACAGTCTCCTCTGTGGTGGTCAGTCCTGTGGGGTCCTGAGCATTGAAGAACAAACAGGATGAAAGGAGGAGGCTGATCACAGAGTCTGCAGAGAAACAGATGGACACAGTCTGGACTTATAGACCTCCACAGTGCTGCTGTATGGTCAGTGGAGCTGATTTTACTGGACACAGTATATTGTTTCTATTTGAGATTAGGACATTTCTGCTGTTTTATCGTTAATATATGATAATCAACTGTGTTCTACTTAAAATATGGTAAGTGGTCAAGTCTGTTTATTAATTATGTTTATTATATTTAATTTGTTTTCCTGCTCGTAGGTTCTATCTGTTTATTTGTTCAGTTTGCAGTAGTGGACCGGAGTACCTCAAACGGCTGCCTCTTAGATGGTAAATTCAGTATATGATATTTTTTAATTGGATGTCATTTAAAAGCCCTTTTTAATGATCTGTGGGTTCTGCTCTCCTACACAGGGTAGATGTTGCACACCTCAGCCTCTACAACCTGAGCGTTATTCACAAAAAGAAGTACTTTGATTCGGAACTAGAGCTCATGGATTACATCAACGAGAACTGGGACGGGCTACAGCTGGGCGAGGTACCACAGTTTCCTGTTCTCAGGTTTACAATTTAGGTACCTATCTTGTTCTTACACCCAAAGGCCTTTTAGTCAGGAAGACCTACAAGTTCCCTACATCCTGTGAGACACTGTCTTGGGGGATACTTGGAATTTAGGGGCCCTATCTTACCCCCCACCAACAGTCTGTCTTCACGTCTTCCTCCTGCGTCATTTAAACAGCAGCGCTGCTTGTGAATATATTTACGCTGATGGGTGCGGTGGTCTCGAAATGAGGCGTGTTGAGGTCAATTTCTGGAGTGTTACTGTGTATCTTGGCAGTGGAAAAACACAGCAGGAGCTCCACTGACTGACTGACGTTCGTTGCTATCTTGGCAGTGAATTGTCAACACAGGCACGTGCAGCCCGACGCTTGTACACCCCCCACGCTTTACACCACTGAAATAGCAACCCGCCAAGGTCAGTCTGACCGCACCTGGCTCTTAAAGGGATAGCGAGCGACACTGATTGTTTTGAACATAACGTGCAGTAATAAACCAAACACACCCATGATTCATTAGGAGACTCAGTACATGACTTTTGAGCATTTCAACCGAGCAAGGCGAACTTTTCCCGTCGTTACCATAGAAAAGACACAACGACACGCCCCCTAAATCAAGCTGCATGGTTGACGGCTTGTTTAAAGGTCGCTAAAATAGGGCCCTAGGAGTATTAATGAAAGGCTAGCAAAGCTCTTCACTCTCTTTGCTCCCTGGGCGCTGGGGTTGGCAGCCCACCGCTCTGGGGTGTGTGCGCTCACTGCCGCTAGTTCACTAGTGTGTGTTCACTACCACAGATGGGTCAAATGCGGAGGACACATTTCACTGAACATAGTATAGTGACATATGTGCACCTTTTACCATTTATAATTATACTATTAGTTTATTATTATTTATAATTATTATTATTTTATTATTTAATGTTTTTGAGAATCTACCACTACTGATGCAGTGTGTCAGAACATCGCAGTAAATATTGTGTGTCCTGAAGATGTCTTTACGCACCAGGATATTTTTTTTTTTTTTATCTCCCACTCCTACTGTATGGCAGGCGTTTCTGATAAAATGACCGGTCATTGTGGGTAGAAGGTGTGTGTGTGTGTGTGTGTGTGTGTGTGTGTGTGTGTGTGGAAGGAACTAACACTGTGCACGTCAGCTGAAATGCATCACCACCTTCTCCTTTTGTCTGTTGTTGTATGTGCAGCTTGCAGACACCCCTAAATCGGAGCGATACGACCGAATTCTGGAAGCACTTAATAACAACCCTGCCATGTAAGTCCCGCCTCCTCCACACCAAACCCCCCAGAGCTTCAGCTGGAGCAGCAGATCAGCTTAGACTCCTCCTTCTCTTCTCCAGGTTCATTTCAGGGAAGGAGATAAAGAAGAAGAAACACCTGTTCGGATTACGGATCCGCTTCCCACCATCCCCCCACAGCTCCGAGACCCCCTCGTACAGGGAGCAGGAAAAAGCTTCTCAGGAGATTAAGATCAAAGGCAGGAAGTCCAGCAAGCCCCCCCATTCGTCCAGGTGAGGGTCATGATTGATTCTTTTTCTCTCTTTCTGTCTCTCTCTCTCTCTCTCTCTCTCCGTCCGTCTCTCTCTCTCTCTGTGTCTGTGTGTGTCTCTCTCTCTCTGTGTCTCTCTCTCTCTGTGTCTGTCGGTCTGTCTCTCTCTGTGTGTCTCTCTGTCGGTCTGTCTCTCTCTGTGTGTCTCTCTGTCGGTCTCTCTCTCTCTCTCTCTCTCTCTCTCTCTCTCTCTCTCTCTCTGTGTGTCTCTCTCTCTCTGTGTGTCTGTCGGTCTCTCTCTTTGTGTGTCTCTCTGTCGGTCTGTCTCTCTCTCTCTCTGTGTCTCTCTGTCGGTCTCTCTCTCTCTCTTTGTGTGTCTCTCTGTCGGTCTGTCTCTCTCTCTGTGTGTGTCTCTCTCTCTCTCTCTCTCTCTCTCTGTGTGTCTCTCAGTCGGTCTGTCTCTCTCTGTGTCTCTCTCTCTCTCTCTCTCTCTCTCTCTCTCTCTGTCAGTCTCTCTCTGTTGGCCTCTCACTCCTGCAGTTGCTCTCTCCTTCTCACTGTTTTCTTCCCCACTTTCTCTTTTGGCACACTCTCGCGCTCTCTTGCAGTCAGTCTCGTTTGTGTCTCGCTCTCTCTCTCTCTCTCTCTCTCGTTTCACCCTTTTCTCTGTATGTTTCTCTCTTACTTTGTCTTCTTTCTGACTTTTTCTTACCTATGCTTTCTCTCTTTTTGCTCTCGCATGCACTCTCATTCTCGTTGCCCTTGTATATTTCTTGTCTCTTGTCTTCACTGTTCACTTTTTTTAGTTTTTGTACTTGCTCTCGCGTTCTTTCACTTATTTCTCCCTTTTTTTTCTTTCCTACACTTTCTCAACTCCTCCCTCCCCTTCCTCCTCTCGCGCACACACTCTTACCTTCTTCTGCTGTGTTTGTATTTTCTCTCACTCTGTCTATTTTTCTCTCATACTCTTGCTTTCTTTCTTTCACTCACTCCTACATTTGTCTGTCTTTTTAACCCTTTCTCTATTCTCCCTTCACTCTTTCTCTTTCTCTGTTACTCCTGCATTCTTTCTCACATCTTTCTCGTGCTCTCTCGCGCTCACCTCACACACATTCTCTTTTTCTTTTCTTGTTCTTGTATTTTCCTCTTTCCTCTTACTTTCTCTGTTCGTCTTTATCCCGTCTCTTCTTTCTGTTTCAGCTCTCTCTACCTTAGTATTCTTACTCTCGCCTTCTTTCTCTCGCTCCTCTCTCGCTCACTTGTTTGTTTTGTAACCGCTGCAGTAAAGCACCTTCTCTTCTTCAGCATGGTCACCAATGGACTCGTGAAGAAAGGAAAGAGGAAGCACAATTCCCACTCTCTAGAAACACTGGCCAAGCTAAGACGATCTGAAGGACTTTTGGCACAGGTGGGGGTTTAAGACCTAGCTAGTAGTTGTAGAACTGTGTGTGAGAGAGGTTTCACAGATCGGTTTTATTGCTGCATCAGTTAAACTTAGTTTCTCAGGGAGTTTAAATACATCCAGTGCATGTTCCCAGTGAACTGGCCATGGTTAGGTACAGCCCGACACATGCATTTGTTCCCAAATAATGATTTTCTGTAGCGTTCTAAAATCTTTAAGATGCTCAGGATGGCTTGTTTTATTTATTGTTTATAAATATATTGTTTATTTATATTTTAGTTTTTGTTTATTTTATAAATCTGATTATTCAAATAATTGTTGAAATAATCGATTAATTAAATTACTGATATAAGCCGTAGCAACAGCCCTGACACTTAACTACAGCCTGTAGGGAAATGACATTTCTGCTGTTCCCTTTTTCCCCCTCAAATGTAGCATGATGTGAAGTTCCCAGCTCTAGACAGCAACTCCCTGGATGCGATGACCTCTAAAAGGTAGGAGGAGAGTACTAATCTCTTCTGGAAATATTTGGAGTTGGTTGAATTCTGCTGTAATTTCTCTTTGTTCTGTTTTCCAGCATCAAAAGTGAAAAGTCTGTGCCATCATCAAGTACCTCGGACGTCGAATCCGTTGGTGCCACAATGAGTGAAACTACCTCAACTAGTATATCCAGGTACTGTCCACTTTTAATAGGCCGCAGGTACATTTCACCTGGTGATTAAAGCCAGCTCACGCCAAAGTGAAAAGCAGTTAGGTTCTGGTATCAGTTCATTAATTAACCTTTGCATCAACTGCATCTTTAGAAGAACTAACCAGTGCATTTGTGCAGCAAATTTGAAAGCAAAATTCCAGAGCAGTGGTTTAGTGGTTATTACTGGTTGTTGGTGCTGGATTATTAATCACAGGCTTGTGGGTTTGATATCCTGGTCCTCTAACCCTTAACCCTCTCTGCCACTCCAGGGGACAGGGGTTGTGGGTTCGATCCTCCAAACGTGTGTGTGTGTGTGTGTGTGTGTGTGTGTGTGTGTGTGTGTGTGTGGTTATTAATAATAAGCAATGTTTTAATAATAAACTTCTGCATATTCCTCCAGCCTGAGCAGCCCCAGCAAGATTTACTCGGACCGCCTCTGGCCCGTCACTCAGCCTCCAGTGAAGAGGCGCCGCGGCCGGCCTCGGAGAGCACTTCAACCCCCGAACCCTGAAATACCCCCTCGCCCTGAGCCAGTCAGCCCCAGCGTCCCGGAGCCCACCCTCCCCCGGCTCCACCCCACAGACTTTCTGCAGAGCCTGGACCCCAACGCCCAGCTCAGCCACCTCAAGAGCTCGATCAGCAGCTACTTCGGCGCCGCCGGCCGCATGGCCTGCGGTGAAAAGTACAGAGTCCTGGCCCGCAGAGTGACCGAAGATGGTAAAGTGCAGTATCTGGTGGAGTGGGAGGGGGTCACCGCCTCATGAGCTCACGAGTCTGTGGTCCGAAATCAGTTCCCCAAACAGTGCGGGTCGGCTCTAGCGCCGTCCCATTTGGGTTCAGACTTTCAGTATGCTACTAGTACTGAGGTAAGAGCAGCTTGGGTTTGTGGAATGTAAGGAGGTGGTCACTGGGGAGTGAGCTGAGTGGCTGCAGGACCACAGAACGGAGAGAGAGGGCGGGATGGGGGGGATGGGGGGGGGGTTGAGATTGGACTATAGTACACGCCTCTGTGCCATTACATAAGGACTGCCTTGTAGATTGTAGATGTCAAGGGGGCTACATATCAGAAGTGGGTTCATACACAGAGTAACTGGAAACCGCTGGACATTCAGGTTAGAAGCATAAGCAGTCGACCCATCGCTCATATGCTCCGCCCACAGACGTGCTCTTCTGTAGCTGCTAGATTGAACGAGCTGTGCCAAGGTTTTTGGGAAGCTGGTGGTCTTCGATTTTGAGGTTTCAGTTTTAGTAAGCTACTCCACCGAACTGGACTGTGGTGTTGGAGATGGTCAAAGCTCAGCAGGCTGGAAGCCGCGATGAATTTGCCACTGTTTAGCTCAGTATTTTCAGACAGTCCACTAAATATCTGCATAATTAAACAGCGCAGAGGTAAACAAAGTGGGAAGTTCTAGAGAAACACAGCAGTGGTGAAAGGACTCAGACATTTGAATGGAGTCTAATGCCTCTAAATAAAAGAAATTTCCCTCCAAAATCCCAAACATTTATAAGAACTCCCCACAAATCTGTCCTGAAGCATCACACACACACACTGCTCGAGTACAATAGCCTACTTTTAGATGCTCCCCATAGTGAAGATGCTCTTACTCAAGATTTCAACTTCTCAATCTGACAAATATGGCCAAAAAAGTGGTTTTATACCCCTCTATGATCGTTCTGAGAAGGTTTTGGCCCAAAACCTGTATGTGTAAATCCGTGCCTGGCGGAGGGGTACGTGCAGGATGCTGCGAGGCAAACGCATTCGTTCAGGTTTGCCACTGTTTCACAATCAATTGCCATCCATTTATGAAACTCAGAAGACGAGTGCAGCTCCGCTGGTGGGTTTGGATAGTATGTTAAGTTAAGGGTATAGTTGTTATGGTGTTGCCATGGTGACCGACGTCCAGTTCAGTTCACCGCCACAACCACCGCAGTCTAGAAATCAACCACCTCACTCTGAAGGACTGTCCCCTTTTTAAGGATACGAGTTGTTTTGCGTGCAGCTCGTCCAGTTTTGTGACTGTCATTATGTAGGAGCGCGTTTGTGGGCGGAGCTTGGATGGGACAAATCATCCAAATTACTAATAACGTCCTAGCTTTGTACTTCTGATGTGCAGTTTCCCCCAACGAGGTCATAAATCAATGCTGTATGCTGCTGCAGACTAAGGTTTATTCTTTTCTTTACTTTCTTTACTTTACTACTTTTATTTTCCTGTCCGGCTGCGGAAGCCTAGGAGAGAACAACTGTTCAACAGGGCACTTTTTTTTTTCTTTTTTTTCTTTTTAATACCTTTTTTAATTTCATTCACAATTGATTGCGCACAAGTCCATCCTGTCAGTCCAGTATTGTTGCAAAATTCAAGCCGGACTTTCTCCAGAGAAATTCTCCAATAATGAAGCTAAATATACGTATTAGTTTCCCTTAAGCTATTGTGTCAAAAGATTTAAGCATTAATTTCTGTATTAAAGTGAATGTTACTGGGGGGGTTTATGAATAACTGGGCAAGATTAGATGTAGTTTATATAAAAAAAAAAACCTAATAATAATAATCAGCGATGAACAGAATCAACAGGATTTCTGTTATTTCAAGTGTTTAAAAAAAAAAAAAAGTACTTCTGCCAGTTAAAAGTTAAAACTGAGCTCTATAACCTTAGATCAAGGTCCCCTCGTGTTGCGTATGGAGTCCTTATGTTTATATTTAGTTGTGATTTCTTCTTATTTAATCTTTTCTATCATTTAACCTACACAGGAACCCTCCAAGCTGAGAACGTTGTGTGTAGAACCTTGTTTCTCTAATTGCTGAACATCTTTAATTTTGTTCCAGTAAAATATGCACACTATTGACATTTAGAAGCTCAAGGATCTTCATTTTTGTTTGTTGTTTTTTAGGGGGGGGGGGGTTGTTTCTTTTCGCTCTTAGCTTTGTGTCCTAGTTTTCATCCTATGCAACTCAATACTCAACAGATCTGCGTTGGTTTGGATTTTTTTTTTTTTCTGCAAATTCACACGTTCATCTGCTTCAGGAAATAATACAACAGCAATATGTTTGTTACGACCGACTCAGGCTTTTTAACAAAAAACAACAAAAAAAATCTCGGTGCTATTTATTGCTTGGGGAAACATTTTACGCTAACGAGACTTTCGCGAAACTCGTCCCCCAGGATGCTTTCTGTGTGCTTTTATGGAGGAGAGCGGTCAGTCGCACTGTTGGCAGTGTGTCTCGATTTTGACTCAATACCTTAATACTGACTTTTTCCAATTTAATTCTGAATTATTTTCTCAAGATAAAAAAAGTATTAAATCTTTCTAAATACTGGCTTACTTTCCTAAAATTGAGACGTACTATATCAAAATAATGACTTTTTTTTATTCAGACTTGCCATCTCAAAATATTGACATTTTCTTAAATTTCAGATGTAATATTTCAAAATACTGACTTATTTTCCCCAGAGTTTGACTTGATGTCCCAAAATACTGACCTATATTCCTGAAATTCAGTTTTACTGTCTCAAAATACTGACTCGTTCTCTTAAATCTCAGAATACTCAATTATCATCTTAAACTTCCAACTTGGTATCTAATAATACAGACCTACGGTGTTAAAAGTGGTTTATTACATTTCAAGCAAGTAATTCAGTAAAATGTTACTTTGAGAAGTAAATATTGAGGAAATTTGTCATTACTGTGAGATATGAAGTCATATTTCCTAAATATTAAGTCTTATTTCACACCAGTTCAAGGGTTTAGAAGATGTTGCTGCAAGATAAAGAGGGGAACCAGGCTGTTTTTTTGTTCTACCTGGCCGGAGTGGACTTTTCTACCCTTCGCTGTAAGAGCGGGTGAGAATCTGAGGTTAAAAAGTCTAGATTTGACGTCTCCTGCTAGTATTTTCGTAAGATTTTGTAAAGGTGTTTTTTTAGAGACTCTGGTCTGAAGTCCTCGGCCGTTTGGTTTTGGTAGAAAGGCTCTGCGCTGCATGTTGATGTTCTCTAACCACTCGCAGCTGTGAGCACTGACTGTAGGGCAGGTTCTGGACTTCAACAGCGATACCTCTTTTTGTTTTGATCTCTGGTGTAATAAGTGGTGTGTGTGTGTTTGGGTGTGTGCGCTTGCGTGCGCGTGTGTGTGTGTGTGTGTGTGTGTGTGTGTGTATGAGAGAGAACCGTTCCTCAGTTGGTATTCAAGTTCTAGATCCAAACAGCTTTCTTTTGTTTTCTACTGGCTTCGAGCAGGCTTTATAGCCAAAGAATAAATCCATCAAATCAGCCTTTGTTGTGCCTGTGTGAGTTTCTGTCTGTGTGATGATCAGAGGTGTGGGGGGGGGGGGGGGGGGGGTGTAAAAGCTCATTTATCCACTTCCTCCAATTTGCTCTTTGGACTGCGGTGGTCAGTACCTTCCAAAAGCGCTCCAAAGAAGGACGACTGGCCCTGGGGACACGGACAGGGTCATGGATGGCCAGGGCTCATCGGTGAGGTCCACGGCTTACGCTCTGATCTCCTCCTTGATTCAGCTTCACCTCCGACTCTCCACTGTTCTGGCTGGGTTTGTTCGGCTGTGTCCCAAACTGCACGCCTCACAGTCAAGGCCCTAATTTGCCCACTATTTTTTGTGGGAGTCAGAAAAATACCACTTACTTTTTTATTTATTTATTTTTTTTTAAACTACTAATTCCTTTCTTTTTTCTTCTTTCAAATCACTTGTGTAATTATTCAAAATATTACTTTTAAATTACTTTTTTTTTTTTTTATATATAGTATACTTTAGGCCTAAATGCTTCACATCTGTCTGAAAGAAGTGTCTGAACTATTGTATTGAGATATTTGTGATCTGATATTTTAACACTTAAAAGTTTTTTTTTTTTATTATTATTTTATTTTATTTATTTTTTAATGGAAGCGCTTTACTTTTGAAATGGGCTCTACAAGATACATGATACCAAGACTGATACTATTGAAAAGATTCTTGTTTTTTTGCTTTTTGGGTTTTTTTTTGTTTTTTTTTAAAGGGGGTTGGAAATTGGGTGTTCTCTGTAATTTCTGCAGTGTATCTTAGTAAATGGGCATTAAAATATAGATATTTAATAACTTTAAATAAAATAAATGATATTAAGTAATATAGTATAAAAATAAATCTATAAAAATGCAAACACTATCATGAGGGGTGGTTTTATTTATGTATAATTATTTACTATAATTTCTTTTTTATTTTTCAGCCTTTCTCGGTTTTCATTTCAGGACTTTTATGCTTACCGTGTCGCGCCAGCGTTCGCGCCTCACCACGAACCAATCGCGGTTCTCTATTGCTGTGATTGACGGCTGTTCGCAGCTTGGTGGTTGGTTAATCGTTATGTCCCGCCTTTTTCGCTCTCGGCCTGTCAGCCAATCAGTGGCCGCTAGCGGTCCGGTAGCGCTGTGTTTGTGTTTCGGCTGCGGGAGCTGAAGCGGCTGAAGCGGCTGCGGGAGCTGAAGCGGCTGAAGCGGGTTTATCTGTTGAAGGGAGCTGGTTTTTAGGTCATGGCTGTTCGGGTGATCGTGTTAACGTGCAGAGGAATCTGTCTCTGGCAGGTGAGAAGAGTATCAGAGCAGTAGGATGTGGAGGAAGTGGCTGAATGTAGCGGTTGGTTGAGCTAAGCTAAGCTAGTGGCTAACAGCCTGTTGATCGGAGGCGCGCGGTGGGAGGTAGAGGAGCTCGTGCTGTTTATTTCACTTCGGTTTTATTGCATTTCTGACTGATTTTAGGTCATAATTTCACTTCTGCTCAGCAATTACATTAGTGAGGACAATAATCTACATGACTGTTCATTTTTAAGCTCTAGAGAATTGTTAAAGTTGATGCACTGTCCTGGTTTAAAGCCCCTCTGCTGTGACTGCTCCTGGGCTGCAGCTCATATTTCACATTATAGAGCTTTAACATTTAATTTTACTAAAATAAAATACCTAAAAGTACTTTATTAGGTAATATTAGTAGTGCTGGGATTGTTTAACAGTTAGTATAATTACTTCTGCAGTGTATTTCTTTATGTACACGTGTATGTGTGTATATATAGATAGATAGCTATATTTTTGTATTATTATTATTATTATTAATCCTAATCTTATACTTTTCACACTGTTGCTTAATATATTATTGAAACAGTTAATCAACATTTTTTTTACATTTATATATATTTTTGCACATTTTATTGAGTGTCTAAGTGTAAATATAATATATAAAATATTTTTCAATTATTATATGTATATAATATATATATATATTTTTTTTTGCATTGCATGAACAGTGTTAGCATTTTTATTTTGGAAGATAAATAATAATTATTCTGATTATTGTTGTTATTATTGTAATTTTCAAACCAAAAATATATTTATTGCACACATTTGTTTTATTGTAAAATAAAACAATAATAATAATAAAAATATTGTCAAGCAGTTTAAACTCGTTGTCAAGATCTGCATTTCACATTATAGAACTTTTAGAACATTTTATTTTACTCAAAGATATAAGTATTTATTAGGTAATATCAGTAGTACTAGGATTGTTTAGCAGTTAGTATATCTAGTTCTGTAGGGTATTTTGGTTTTTATATATGTGTGTGTGTATGTGTATATATATATATATATATATATATATATATATATATATATATATATATACACATATATATATATATATATATATATATATATATATATATATATATATGTGTATATATATATATGTGTGTGTGTGTGTGAGATTATAGAAACAGTTAATCAACAATGTTCGTTAATTATATATTGTATTTTTTACATGTATATATATTTTACACATTTTATTCACTATCTTAAAAAGTAAATATGCATATAAAATATTTCTAAATTATATGTATATAGTATGTTTTAATTATTTTTTTGCATGAACAATGTTCTAGCATTTTTATTTTTGAAGATAAATAATAATAATTATTTTTCTCATTATTATTATTATTATTATTATTGTAATTTTCAGACCAAATATATATTTATTGCACGCTTTTGTTTTATTATAATAATGATAATTAATGTAAATCAGTTTAAACTCATTGTTAAGATCTACATTTCACGTTTTAAAGCTTTTAACTTTAACTTTTATCTTGGTCAGAAATTGTGTAAAAAGAGATTAACTCTGTTTTTTATGTCAGTAGCTCCTAATTATTTATTATTTATAATTTACTCTTGCACACTGTTCTGTACATGCACAGTACTACTGTTTTTGCACTGTCTGTTACTGCACAATACTGCTGTTTTGCACCTGTTATATTTATGCATTTTCACAATGCTGCTGTTTGCACTTCTGGTAGATGCTAGCTGCATGAATATGAGGGACTGGAATTGTAATATTTATCGTTGCAGTGGTGAAGCAGATCTTCAGGAATCATCCTGTGATGATAAATTGCGTTGATGTCATGCAGGCTTGTGAGCTCGTGTGAGCTGGTTTCATCTCCTGCCTCCCTCCAGTTATGAGAGACACCAATGTTTAACCCGGACAGAGGCGTAGTTGAAGATGTGGTCTTTCTGAGAAATCAGCTGCGGTTAACAGAAAGAAATCTGCAAGCTCTGGGAGAGCAGTTAAGGTAAGGCATGGGTGCACCTGCCATACATCATACATGAAGATCAGGAGACAGACAGTAAAATACAAGAACATGTGGGATATTGGGTCGGCCTGTGGGTCGGCCTGAGGGTCGGCCTGAGGGTCGGCCTGTGGGTCAGCCTGTGGGCCAGTGCAGTGATTTCTGACCGTTCTTTTGGCAGCCAGTCCGAGCATGACAGCATTGCTGAACACAAAGCTGAGAGCGAATCGTACGACCTTCCAGAACATCTCACCTTAGAGGATCTGCAGAGGTCCAGTGCTGGGAAGCCACCGCCCTGTCCGAGCAGCGTGGAGAAAGGCAACTCTCAGAAGACATCAGAGTGGAGGACATGTCCGAGAGCGCACAGCTGTGACTGCAGAGTGAGTTTTATCAGAAATCTTCACCAAAACACCTTCAGCTTCAACTCTGACCTCAATTTTAATAAAATTAAAGAATTAATAATCATGAAATCTCACATTTCACCAGGATTAGATTCAGTATTGTTAAGTGATAACTAATATCTCTAGTACTAGGATTGTCTTACAGTTGGTATTACTAGTACTGCACATTATTATTATTATTATTATTATTTTTGTATTATTACTACTGCTATTACTCCTAATTTTATCCTGTTATACTATTTACACAGTTACATTAACACGGTGAACCAAATATGTTTTTCTTACTTTACTATTTAATTATAATAATTATATATTTTAATTTATTCATTACTTTTAACAATACAGGCTATAATATATATTTATTGCACAATTTATTTATTTATTTATTTATTGTTATGTAAATGTTGACGTAAACATTCATGTAAAGCATTAATTTATTTGCACTCTTGTACTAGGATACACATTTTATTATTATTATTATTATTATTATTATTTATTATTATTGTATTTTTCAGACCTAATAACAGCAATAATAATATTAATAATAATTATGATAATCATACTATATATTATTAGGTCTGAAAAATATAATAATAATAATAATATTGTTTTTGTTGTCATTGTTGTATTTTTCAGACAATAATAATAATAATAATAATAATATTGATGTATTTCAGACCAGGTATATATTTATTGCACACTTTTGTATAGACAGTAATAATAATAATAATCCATCATCATCAACACTTTAAACTCCTTGTTGTGTGTCCCTGTGCAGCCCCGCTCAGTCAGAGACATGGAGAACGAGACCTCCCAGCTCAGGAGGAAGTTCAACACCGTTCGGCAGGAGAACTCCTCTCTGGTGCTTGAGAACAGGCAGCTCATCAGTGACCTGGAGGCCACACAGCTGGAGCTCGCCACCTCCAAGTCCAAGGTACCAGAGTGCAAAGAATTCACTACACGTGGGAGCTGTTGAGCGGATAAGCAGTCTAAAGAAGCTCCACTGCTCTGTGTTTGATGTTGTTTTTCCGTGTAGATTCGTCTTCTAGGTTCCTCTATAGGAGCGAAGAGCTCCAGTGTGTCGGTGATGAAAGATCACATACAGGACTTGGAGTCCCAGCTAGAGACTCAAGCCAAAGCTCTGTGGTAACTACTCCTACACTACTTTGTAATTACAGTCAAGCCAGTATTGGTAGCAGTAGATTATGGCTATGGAAAAGTCCTATTTTACATATTAATGGTCTTCTTATAGCCTTTAATCAGTGTTTTTAATTAAAATTATTATTAAATTTATTTAAATTATATTTTTAGTTTAGTTTTCCTGATCAACAATGATCTGTATGTTCTGATATGTTTTATTCTGATGAGTCCAGATCTATGCATTTAATCACACCCTATTCAGCCACACTTTCTTTCAGTATGTCTGAGTTCACATCCCTGCTGTTCTTTCACTTTTTAAATACGTCCTTTTATTCGCTCTAAATGTTTGTGCAGGGAAGCCGAGCAGAAGCTTGCAGCAAGTGAGCAGACTACAGTCCAGAGTGACCGAGTGGTGCAGAAACTCAGAGAGGAGCTGAAAGCGGTTCAGTCCGAATTATCCAACAGAACTCAACAATGGAAACGGTAGGGGATGTGTCCCAGGTTCCAACAAGCCACGCTTTAGCACAGATGTCTAGTGTCTGCTGACTGAGGATGCAGTGACCACTTATAGGACCACAGTACATATAATAGAAACACCTGCATTGGAGTTTGATTAAAAACTGTGTTTCCTCTGCAGTACGGAGCAGCAGAGAAACCAAGCCCTTCGCAATGCAGAGAAACTGACTGTGGCCTTCAAAGACTACAAAGATGACGTTGCTGAGAAATTAAAGAAGGTAGTGTACAGCATGGCTGGCTCTCAGACTCTCAAAGAGGGACCCAGTGCAGGTGGTGGGAGACTGATGGAGGATGACAGCCAAGCTGGCATCCATGCTGGAGAACAGCTCCCACCCCATGCATGAGACTCTGGCAGCACTGGGCAGCTCCTTTAGTGACCGGCTGCTTCACCCCAAGTGTGTGAAGGAGGGGTATCGCAGGTCCTTCCTTCCTGCTGCCGTCAGACTGCACAACCAGCACTGCTCCCAGCGGACCACATACACACACACTTAAACTACACACACATGTTCAGGGAACAGAGATCCCTCAATGTAAAAATACAATGTGCAATACCCCCTCCTCACACACACACACTCTTAAGTGCAATTAAGAGTCATTTGCAATAACCTGTAAATAATATTGTTATTGCTTTTTTAATTCTTATTTATTGTGTATATAGTGTAAATTATTTATCTACATTTTTTGTATCTCTGTGTCTTGCTATCCCTTTCTGCTGTGACACCGAGAATTTCCCCACTGTGGGACTAATAAAGGATTATCTTAAACTGAGGTCTGAACGCTGCCCGAAGTTCAAACTAGGCCTGTCCCTGTTGGTGTGTGTTAAAAAAAAAAAACAGTGTAAAATCTGCACAATAGTAAAGAATCCAGCATATTTTACCCTAGAGTTGGGCAATATGACCATATTATATCGTATTGTGATTAAAAGCATATTGTGTACCACAATGACAAAATCATGAGTATGTTGTAAATATTGTCTGTGCCTAAGGAACACTGACTAGAATAATTTGTCCTATTTATTTGAAAGGAGTGCAGCTAATTTGGAGGGTATTTGGATCCGTTTTTATTATTTTATTATTAAAAATAATACATTTTTATATTTTTATTTTTTTATTTATTTATTATTATTTTTTTTTTATTTCTTTAAGCCATTGGTTCATTTTCTCAGTATGACAAAATATTGCGATTAAATTTAATTAAAACAAATGTCTAAATATTGTGATCTAACATTTTCCCCATATTGCCCCGTCCTAATTGGGATAACTTGTTGGTAACGTTTGTGGACACATGCAAATACGCACACCCAGCCAGTCTAGCACAATACAATAGGCACCATGACTAATGTCAGGCGTGGGCTATAGAGGGGTATAAAGCCCCCCAGCATCATTGAGCTGTGGAGCAGTGGAGGAACTGTGTTCTCTGGAATGATGATGGTGCTCGATTCAGCACTTTTGGGATGAGTTGGGGATGATGAGTTGGGGCGGTGATCATCATCCAACATCCTGACCTCACTGAATGCCATCAGATCCTCACAGCAATGCTCCTCCTCCAAAATCTAGTAGAAAGTAGTCTTCCCTGGACAGTAGAGACTGTTACTCCAACTAAAGCAGCAGGATAAACTCACTCACTCTTGAATTTAGAAAGTACAATGAATGAGCAGGTGTCCCAATACTTTTTTTTATTTAATTTTTTACATGTTCTCTTTTGGGCAGGTTATGGAGAATGAAGGCAAGTTAAAAGCCAGCCTGATTGAGTGTGATGGAGAAAGGGAGGAGCTGGAGGACAAATGTAAAGAGCTGGAACAAGAGAAGGAGAGGTTGAGTCAGAACCTCAGGTGTGTGTTTCCTCAAAAGTCTGTAGTGCCTTATTGAAGCCAGAAAAATGGGACTTTTTACTTTCTACTAAATAAAATCAGCCATCAGGGACTTTTCCTCCCCGTCTGTTCTCCACTTTAGGGAGCTGAAGCTGAGTCGCGACCATGCCGAGTCTGCGGTGGCGGAGCGTTTGGAGCTGCAGGGCCGATTACAGCAGGCCTCGGAGCATCTGGGCCGTCTGCAGAGGGAGCTGACTCAGAAAGAGGCGCAGCTGGAGGAGGTTTCAGGGCTGAGGAGGGAGAGGGAGGACCTGCGCCTCCTCTCAGCCTGTCAGGAGCAGAGACTCGCTCAGGCTCAGAGAGAGATCGAGCAGGGCAGGGTGGAGCTGACCAGTCTGGAAAGCATACTGGACGTGTTACATCTGAGAGAGGTGAAAGTGGCTGAGTCCTCCAGTCCATGTTTATACACTATGTCCAAATGTTTGTGGACACCCCTTCTAACGAATGCATTCAGCTACTTTAAGTTACACCCATTGCTGCTGACACAGATGTACTCATGCACACGCACAGCTTGTTGAATCTTCGTAGAGAGGCACAGCCAATAGAATAGGACTCCCAGAAGCAAATTGACATGAACCTATTTGCACCAGGCTGCCTAATGCAAGGGGTGGGCTAGAGGTGGGGGTATGTATAAAGCCCCCCCAGGCATTGAGCTGTGGAGCAGTGGCTGAACTGTGTTCTCTGGAATGATTGACGGTGCTTCATCCAATACTTTGGGGGTAAGGATTGGTGGTGCTCGTCAAACATCCCTACCTCACTAACGCTCTTTTTGCTGCATGCAATCAAATCCTCACAGTAATGCTCCTCCAAAATCTAGAACACCTTCTTTCCTGGACATTAGAGACAGTTCCTCCAGTGTGGGTTTTTTTTTTTTTAATGCCGTTGATTATAGAAGAAAAGGTGAATGAGCAGGTGTCCCAATACTTTTGTCCGTATTATCTTTTTTTGCAGAATCGTGAGGGAGCGCTGTGTGTGAATCCCTGCTTGCTGCCTACATTGGCTTATACCGCAACCACAGAGCACCTCAGACACACACCAGGTGAGCTTTTCTCCTGAGATGCTTCATCATAGATCCTGTTACCATTACAGTCAAGTTTGGTCCCACAAAGCTGCAAGAGCAAAGTCCAGCATCTGCTTCCTCCGAGGCACGTGAAGAGTGTCCGTCCAGCCTGTGAGGATGAAATCCCCAGCCCTAGTAAAGATGCCATCTTCTCAAGGACGTCTGTGACTGGCGACTCCTGGCTGCAGGTAGCTGTGGCATCACAGGAGAGCAAGCTTGCGACCTCCCAATCATGGTGGCTGTGCTTACGCTGCTGCACCACTCAGAAGTCGGGAAAATCCTCCTTTAGCTTAATTCCTGCTGAAATAACAGCAGCAGCAGCAGCTTTACAAACCACGTTCAAGGTTTCCACGTTTCCAAAGGTTTGTGCTTTAATAAACTGCTCCTCCTCCTAGGTGACCGCTACCAGAAGTTGCTGGCGGTGCTGCAGACCGTGGAGAAGGAGAAGTCCAGGCAGGCCAGCGCTGCTCAGAACTTGCAGGACAGGCTGAACAAAGCCCAGGAGGAAATCTCCTCACTACAGAACTCCATCACCCAGAGAGCCTCTCACTACCAACAGCTTCACAACCAGCTGCTGGACAAAGCTGCTCAGGCCACCACGCTGGAGAAGGAGGTAATGTACTGATGATGCCTCAAAGATACGCTGCTTTCTCAGCTACTTGCTCACTCTAGGGTGGGAAGATGCCACTCACTCCCCCCCACATCACTCTAGTGTTGGCCGGCGCCGGCCGTCACTGGCGTCTGCTAGCCGGTGCGCCAGAGTCGGGTATACGGCGCTTCCCTCCAGGCGCGTTGGTTGGTTGACTGGTGATGTCGCAGCGGCGGCAGTTCGGTAAAAGAGGTGTGGCTGGCTGCGCACAAGTTGGAGGGGGCGTTTGTTGGTCTCATCCTCACTAGTGTTGGGGGGTGTTGCATATGATTGGGGTGAGTGGGTGGGTTAATACATACAGGTTGGGTAATTGGCGATCTCAATTGGGGGAAAAAATGGGAGAACTGAGTTAAATAAAAAAATTAAAGGGTTATATAATATGCGATGTATTTCTATTATTAGATTCTTAAATATATATATATATATAATTATTTTAATTCCTTGTTACATTAACTTATCTTTAAAAGATAAGCTTTTTATCTTCTGAAAAATATTGAAAAATTTATTTTCAGTTTGTGTACTATTTTGTTTGCCGGCGTCGACCAGAGGAGGACGAGTTCCCCTTTTGAGTCTAGGTCCCTCTCGATCTGAGGGAGTTTTTCCTCGCCGCAGTTGCCACTAGCTTGCTCAGAAGGGGCTCGGACCCGGATCTCTGTACAGCTGCTTTGTGACAACATTCATTTGTAAAAAGCTTCATATAAATAAATTTGAATTGTATTGAATTTCTGTGCAGATGAAAAAGAAGAACGCACGTCTGTCTGTGCTGGAGAAACAGCTGCAGGAGAAGACCGCTGCCTACTCACAGGCTGCAATCAAAACCAGCCAGCTAGAGAAGGAACTGCTGGTAACACACACACACACACACACCACTCAGACGTCCCTCTACACACACTTCCATTTAAAAGCTGTTGTTGTCCTTTTTTCAACAGTATCATTGAACCAGCTGGTTGAATGTAAATGTAAACAACGTTTCTAATGCAGTGTTTACATATAAACACACACACAGGAGAGACTTTTATTTTGTATTTTCCTTAATGGTTGCAGGAAAAGGACAGCAGTATTCATCACTATCAATCTGTGTTAACCAAGAGACAGAGGGAGCACCAGCAGATTCTGGAGAAGTCCAAACTAGCAGAGCAGAACAAAAGCAAGGACCTGGAGGACAGGATAGAGGTGGTAAGTGTTAAGTATGGCTTTCCTTTTGGTCCTCACAGGAGGTGTAGGCCTCTGACCTTAAGTCAGAATGACCAGGATACTTTAGGAAGTTGATCAGCGTTTCATGAGAGATTAAATTTCACCACATTTGAATGAATTAATTGAATTCTTTTAGATTTATTTCATTTATTGAATTGGAAATATACTGAAAACACAAAACTGTGACTGAAGGAATTGACTACACCTTTGTGGAATACAGATAATACATTTGTTTTATATTAGAAAAGCCTTAAAAAGCCTTAAAATTTTATTCTATTTGAATTTTATTATCATCATCATTATCGTGTGTCCTATGCAGCTGCAGTTGTCGCTGACCCAGAGTCGGGCTGAAGTGGAGGATCTGAAGCAGGCGGTCTGTGAGCTCCGGTTAGAGAAAAATGAGTCCCAGCACCAGGTCTGTCTACTGGAGGCATCTTTGGCACAGCTCACACAGGTCAGCTTCCTATAATGCACTTCTTCTTTAGACTGACACAATTAGTGGATGACCTGAATTATAAAACATATTGATTAACCTAGAGAGGTTATACATGAGGACACTGGCCACTGGCTGAAATACGAATGGGAGTTCTCGTGACTGGTTAAAAGGGCATACCGCTCCATACCTGCCCTGTAATGCAATTTATCAGATATTAGACCCATTATTGGAATGGCATATTGGTAATAACTGTGATAAGAAATATGGTTGCACCCGAAATCTTGCACACATTGAATTAGTGTTAAAATTATTATTATTATTATTATTACTATTACTACTGCACATATGAACAGTATAATATAAAGTATAGGCACAGCTGAACCATAGGGTCACACACTGAGGGAAGAGCTGTAGAGTTTGATGGCCGCAGGTAGGAACGACTGTGAGTCTTGCACTGAATCCTGCTGTTGTAGACCGGGTGGGAGCCATTATCCATAATGGCATGCGTCTTAGACCGCATCCTCCTCTCCGACACTGCTATCAGCGAGTCCACCTCCACATCCACAACGTCCCTGGCCTTGTGGATCGGTTTGTTGGTGTCCGCCACCCTCAGCCTTCTGCCCCAGCATGCAACAGCATAGAGTATTGCACTCGCCACCACAAACAGACTCATAGAAGATCCTGAGCATGGTCTGGCAGGACCTCCGACGCCTCAGAAAATAGAAAAGACTTTGGCCCTTTCTGTAGGTTTAAACCTGAAACTGTGTGGAGAAACTCCCAGTTCCAATGAAACACTTCCAAAAAAGAAAAAATGTGACCATAAATCAAAGTAAAAAAAAAAAAGAATCAATAACATAAGAATACAGGAAAATCTAAGACCCCTCAGTGAGCAGCCAAAGACCACAGTGGCATAGAAAACCTCTCTCAGAGCTGGAGGAAGAAACCTTAGGAGGAACCAAGACTCACAAGGGGGACCCGACCCGTCCTCCTCTGATCAGAACTATTTAATAATTATTGATAAAATTCCCCAAACCATCTAAACTGCTGTACTGCTCAGGTGTGCAGCATTATTATAATCATAATATAATAATTATGATGTAGAATAACTTAATATAGTCACAGCAGTGATGGTCAGAATAATGAGAGGAATGATGGGTAATAGTGGTGAAATTAATAGTGCAGATATTTAATGCAGAGTCCATATAGGGTTAAACATGGTCATTAGGCAGGTAGCAGTGGGAGGTGGGTGTGCAGATGGTCTGGCATGGGTGGTGGTAGGGGAGGGGCAGCTGGTCTGACAAAGTGATCAACAGGTCGCCCCCTTCAAATAATAGGTCTAATGGCTGGTAAATTGCATTACACTGCAGCTATAGAGCATTCATATTTCAGCCAGTGGTCAGTGTCCTCATGATTAACCTCTCTAGGTTAATCAGTTAAAGAAATGACCATTAGTTGCATATCCTAAATCAGCAAACGAGTGATTTGCAGTAGGTCTTATATTGTACGTGAACGTCGGATTTCTTATGCAGGATTATGAGAAGAAAGCCAGAAGTAGCGAAGAAGAAATCCGTAAGCTGGAAGATCAGGCTTTAGACGCCGCTTCTAAGGTGAGTGCATTCATTCACAGAAACCCTGCTATTCCACTTCCCTCCACTCCACTCTAGAAGACATTTTCACAGCGTGTATTGCAGTATTTTAGTTTTCTGAAGCTTTTGGACGTAGTGGAATGAACAGAATACAGCAGCATGTAAAAAAAAAATAATAATAAAAAATATAAAAAAAAGGCTTGTGATCCCTGTTATGCTCCAGAGTACTATTAAATTTGGAGTGTCCAAATCCACATTCACATGCACTGGTAGTTGCTAGTGAACAGTGTAAAAGGTAAAGGTACATGTATTTGTCACTGTACTATGTACAGCGAAATGTGTCCTCTGCATTTGACCCATCTGTGGTAGAAAACACACACACACTAGTGAGCTAGGCTGATGCCGTTTGCTTGTAGAAGCAACTGATTATTACGAGCCACTGGATGCTGTTCACATATTTTCCCATGTAGTTTGTTAACAGTAGGTTTAGGTTGATCAACAACGTAGCGGTCAACGATTATTACATGAACAGCCCAATGCTTTACTTGCTTCAGTTTAGGGCTAGGTGATACTACAATAATTCTGTATCACGATATTTACTTTTATATTTTACTTTTTTTGCGATTTATGATATTTATCACAGTATCACATGTAATCACAGCCTAAAAACATCAGTAGCGACAGATTCTTATAAACTACTGTTCAGATCCTCTCCTGTACTGAATACAGTGATTTATACTCAACATCTGCTGCTCTGCATCTAATTAACCCTTCAGTCTAATTACACTGTTAGTAATGAAACCTGCAGCTGATCAGTGTTTATTAAGCACTAACAGTCTCCTCCATATGCCTAGACAAGAATATTGTTTATCATGATAACAAGATTTATCACAATACGATAAAATATCATCATATTGCCCAGCTCTACTTCAATTCAGAATTGCACATTGTAATTGCACATTAGAGCCTCCCAATATTCCCAGTATTGCAACCAAGAGATCTGGCATGCAGGTTCTGTTGTACGCTCTGACTTTTATTTTTATTCGACAGTGCAAAAACAAACCGTATATCATAAATATGGGTTAGAAACTTGAGGAATTAAATAATAATAGGACAGTACAGTGGGCTGCCGTACTTCAGTGGAGGCGTGTGCAGTAGATGCTGTTAGAGTTCCCACCAAGTGTGATGTGGTGTTGTTGATGCGTGTGCAGGTGGCGTTTCTGCAGACGGAGCTGTCCTGCTGTAAGGATGACCTGAGAGACCGTCTGCAGCAGGTGGAACAGACCAAGCAGCAATATGAGACTCAGCTAGAGCTGAAGAACTCCGAGGTTTGCTCACCATCGCACAACACATTACACTGTCCTGCCCAGTCAAAGACCTTCCAGATCCTACTAATGATAGCTATACTCCTTGACCAAGAAACCACGTAGACCGCTATAGACGGGAACCACAGTGTCTTTAGCGACGAATCCAGGCTCTGTTTGGGATCCCATGGCCGCTGCGGTCAAGCATGGAGGCCTCGTGGGGCTCGCTTCAACTCCTGGCTTTCCTATGGAGCTGTCCCAGCTAGGGATGCACCGATCCGATACTAGTACCGGATATCGGTCCAGAAATTAACAAATTTAGCTGGATCGGATATCGGATAATTAGTCTGATCCAAAGGACCGATCCATTCATGGAGCCCGATTCACGCACCGTCTGTATTCTAGGCTTCATAACCCAGGATTAACCAGAGTAACCTACAGACATTATACACACATCATAGCAAACAGCAAGACTCCCTCCAGCTAACTAACATGGTCCCCTCTACCAGCCATTAGCTATCAGCGAGTAATCCAGCTCGTCTTCCATATAAGGAGAACAGAGAAGGGAGGGGCTGCTCCCTCCTCCTTAGTCTCACAGACTTCCAGTTTCTGAATAAAAGCCCAGTGTCCAGACAGCACTGTGCTGAGGTCCAGCACAGTTATTCATTTTAGTGACCAATAATCAGAAACTGGGTTCATTTATATGCTATAGTATGATTTATAAAGTTAGTAAAGTAATGATTACGTCAATCCTGAGGCCTTAAGTCTCTTCCAGATGGTGAGGTATACGGTTTATTGATTCTACAGTGGTATCGGATTGGTATCGGGCATCGGCTCATACGCAAAGTTCATGTATCTGTATCGAAAGAAAATGGATCGGTGCATCCCTGGTCCCAACGGTCACCCCTAGTAGTGATACGAGGTGCACTCAAAGCTCAGCGATATGTGCAGGACATTCTGCGTCTGCATGCTTCAGCAGGGTAATGCCCGTCCCAGGAAGGGTCCCAGGATCGCAAACACTTCCTTGGCCTGCCCGGTCCCCAGATATATTGCCAATCAAGCATCTATGGGACCGCCTGGGATGCCAGTGAGTGTCCGCAGTCTGGGGAGTGTGTAGAGGCCCAGCTGCAACATCTGTGGGCAAATGTGCTGCAGAATGCCATACGGAGACCGCATGCCTCTATGCCCAGCCGAATCTCCTCTTGTATCCAGGCTAGAGGCGGCACATCCGCAGTGTGTTGGAGACTTTTGGACACTCTGAGGTGAACACAGGTGTCCTTCAGCTACTGTCCTCAGCTCCGGGTGCTGCCGTGAGCCCCGTCCCACAACGCTCACAGTGCTCAGTCTCACAGTCCCACACCGCTCCACGTCCACACTGCAAATGGACTGTATGTGCCCAAAACCGCCGCTGACTCCGCCCCCTGTGTACGGAGTGGGATGTACATAGAAATGCATCTTCAGAGAGACATGAAGAGAAATCTATATAAACTTCCGCAGTCTGTCACTCACTCACCTCAGTAAATAAGTAACTCTGCCCAACTGTCTTTCTTTTAAGGACCCTTTGCCGGTCCCAAGGAGGAGGGTGGAGCGTAGAGTAGCAGTTCCACCCCACATAACAGTCTTGTGATTAAATTTGATATGCTAACATTTAACAACACAGGACAACATTGATTTATGTCATTAATGTAAAAATGATTCATGTAATGTGGGTCTAGACAAAGCGTTAAAGTCATCAAGTTATTTTAAGAAGTGACGGCCTGTTTCAAAGAAAAAGAAAAATCAACAGAAGTTATTTATTATTATGATTATTATTATGATTACTTATTTTTTTTATTCTAACATATTTAGACAATTATGCAAATTAGGAGATGGCCTCATTTAAAAAGGTTAAAGGTAAAGGTGCACGTATTTGTCACTGTACTATGTACAGCGAAATGTGTCCTCCGCCTTTAACCCATCTGTGGTAGTGAACACACTCACACTAGTGAACTAGGGGCAGTGAGTACACACACACCCAGAGCGACTTCTAGCAACTTTTACGACAGCCAATAGCTACTTTCCTTAGTGTAGAGTTGGCAACACTGCGCAACCGGGACTAGAGGCTTCTTTCAGTTGCACAGTTTTGTACTATTGGCTTCTCCTTCAGCTCTAATACTGCAATTGCTTGCATAGCATCATTACACTCGCACTCCTTCTTGGTGCACTATTGTTTTTGTCAATGAGTGTAACAAGGTGAGGCCATTTACATTTACATTTACGGCATTTAGCAGACGCTCTTATCCAGAGCGACTTACAAAGAGCTTTGCTATTTACCCAAGAAAAGCCTTAGCTAGTTAGAATAGACTAATAATTCAAAGATACCTCTAAGCTTAGACATTGCTAAACACAAGACAATAAGGCGACCATAGAACTATTCGTCCAAGTACTCTCGGAAGAGGTGGGTCTTCAGTCTGCGTTTGAAGACAGCGAGCGACTCGGCCGTTCGGACACCCAGGGGAAGCTCGTTCCACCACTTTGATGCAGGACAGAAAAAAGCCTGGACGCTTGTCTTCCGCGGATTTTGAGGGATGGCGGGTCGAGCCGAGCCGTATTTGAAGCTGGAAGGGCTCTTGGTGCGGATCGGCTGTTGACCATTGCCATCAGATACGGAGGGGCTGGTCCGTTCTTGGCTTTGTAGGCCAGCGTCAGGGTTTTAAATCTGATGCGGGCAGCAGCTACAGGAAGCCAGTGGAGAGAACGCAGCAGTAGAGAGACATGGCTAAATTTTGGGACATTGAAGACGAGGCCACTTGCTCAACTATATGAAGGAGCCTTTGTTAGTAAAGCAAGCTCTCCAATGCAGTGATTTAATAGAATAAAGATGAAAAGGTCCCTAGTGTATCTAACATCTCTTATTTGCATAAATACTAAGACTAAATAGTAAATGTGTCCACGGGTCTTATTCGATCAGAAATTAATAACTGCTTAGTTTATTTTAGTGAGTTTAAAGCTGCATTGGCTCAGTATGTGTGTGTGGGTGTGTGTGGGTGTGTGTGGGTGTGTGTGGGTGTGTGTGGGTGTGTGTGTGGGTGTGTGTGTGTGTGTGTGTGTGTGTGTGTGTGTGTGTGTGTGTGTGTGTGGGTGGGTGTGTCTTAGCTGTCAGCCCTGCAGGAGGCAGTGAGGAGCAAAGCTTTGGCCTGTAAGAGCTCCAGCGAGGAGAACCTGCAGCTGCAGCACTCCATCCAGCGGCAGCACAGCATGCTGCAGGAGAGCACCGCCCGCATAGCACAGCTGGAGGAGAGCCAAAGCCAGCTGCAGAGCCAGGTATGTTCAGAAGCACACTACATGTCCAAATGTTTGTGGACACACTTTCTAATTAATGCATTTAGCTCATTTTTAAGTAGCCAAGATTGTCTAGTCCCTGTAGAGAAGTTCTGCCAATAGAATAGGACGCTCTGGAGCAGATAGTAGACATCATGATCCTATTGGCCCTATGCTGCCTTATTCCAGGCATGGACTAGAGGGGGGGGTATAAAGCCCCCAGCATTGAGCTGTGGAGCAGAAGAAGAACTGTGCTCTCTGGAATGATCGCCTTGAGGTTCTAGGTGCTCTTTGAGCTTGTTTTTCTCACTGACTGCAGAGCCCTCGAGGGTTAGAATAGAAAATACAAATAGAGGGTTGATATTAGCTTGTGTTTATAGCTCACATGCTTTTCCCGCTTCTTTACCATTGCTGTGCAGAGTCTGACTTGCAGCAAAATGGGTCGATAATGGCGTCTATTATCAATAGAGTCAATGTAGAAGATCGCTGCACTTGAGGGTAGCTCTGCCTACAAAGCCGTCTGTTCAAACACAATGTTCCAAGGAACCCATTCGTTGTTTTTAAGCATCCACATTCTGAAAATTCATCTCTCGTTGATGCGAAACGAGTTCAGCTGTTTGCAGATGAATGCCTGTGAAGTGGGTTAAATCGACACACCAGTTGAGGGGTGTTTACTGTACTTTAATAAATGACTTTATATAAAAATAGATTGACCCAGCTGGATGAAACGAGCCTCTCAGAGCTGCAGACAGATTTGGAGATAATGTGACCTGTTTCCTGCTGTAGGTGTCCCAGCTGGAGCAGGAACTGGAAAGGGAGCACTCTGCCCGGCTGGACGAGCTGAGGAGGAAGGAGGAGGAGGTGGAGGAGGCCAGGCAGGAGGTGCAGAAGAAGGAGAGACAGGCGACGGAATTCTCTTCATCTATAACGTGAGAATCCATGGTGGCCTCTCTGTCTTTTAGGGGTACACACACACACACACAAACATGCAGGACATCAGCACATGGTTGGAGAGGAGGAGGATTATTCTGGAGGAGTCTGTGATATTTATTTAAGACTTCAGACCTTTAGTCTGGATTGAAGTTGAGGTGAGTGGTGAAGATCACCATGGCCAGATCCAAAGAGCTCTCTGAGGCCTTCAGAAAGAAGGGTGGAGATGCAGAGGAGTCTGGGAAGGGGTTTAAAATGAACTGAACTGTTAGAAATCAGCCGCTGTTCCTCTGTCTGTTCCTCTCATTTATTAGTGGGACAGCTGACCCAACATGGCCAGGTCAGGCCGTCCTAAAAAGTTCAGCCCAGGAGCAAAACCGCAAGATGAGTACAGAATTCTCCATCATTCCAGAGAACACAGTTCTTCCACAGCTCCACAGCTTCTCAGTGCTGGGGGGCTTTATACCCCTCTACTAGCCGGAGGAGAGCTAGAGCCAGGTATATTCAGAAGCACAGTACATGTCCAAATGTTTGTGGACACCCTTTCGAATTAATGCGTTTAGCTAGTAGCTAAGCATGTCTAGTCCCTGTAGAGAAGTACTGCCAATAGAACAGGACCTGTTGAACCTGTTGGCTCCATGCTGCCTTATTGATTGATTAAATGATTTACAAGTGGAACAGCTGACCAACATGGCCAGATCAGGCCGTCCTAACAGGTTCAGCCCAGGAGCAGAACCACAAGATGAGCAGATGACAGAATTCTCCATCATTTCATACTGCTCCACAGCTTCCCAGTGCTGGGGGGCTTTATACCCCTCTACTAGCCCACGCCTGGCATTAGGCAGCATGGAGCCAATAGGGTCATGATGTTTATCTGCTCCAGAGAGTCCTATTCTCCTAGAAGGGGTGTCCACAAACATTTGGACATGTAGTGTGATTAAGAAAAGCGCAGTACTAATGCTTTGTCTGTGCTGTGCAGATGTAATTGATCCTAATTGCTTCATCTATGTTCATTGAGTTGAACTGAGGGTTCCTGAGGTTCAGGCTGTTCTTTTCCAGACATATTTAGGTCCCAGGCCACCGAGCACCCACTTGCAGTTTTGTCCTGAGGGTGTCCCAGTAAGTCTTATGACTATGTGAGGTCTCAAGCACTTCTCATTGTATCCACAGCCACTCCCTCCTTCTCCTGCTGCTATAAATATAGAGCTGTTCACTGTTCCTCTCTCCAGTTCTGCGCAGGAGGAGAGGCTTAAAGGGTTCTGCAGAGGTTCTGGATCTTACCTTGGTCGTTGTTTATTTGTTTGGGTGGTAAATCGTTCTGCTTTTGTGATCAGAGAAGTCGTGATGGAAGCGGTGTCTTTATCAACTTGAGCTCACTTTCTCTCTCTGTGTGTGTGTGTGTGTTTTACAGGCAGTTGAGCTCAGAGATGAACACGTGTCGAGGAGAGCTGACTGAGATGGAGCAGGAGCTGCTGCATTTGAGGAGAGACAGCAGCGCTAAAGCCTCACAGCTCAGCCAGATGGAGGAAACACTGCAGGAAACCAAGGGTCTGCTAGACAAGAAGAGTGAAATGGGTATGAAGAGTCAAGCTCAGCACAACAAATCCTCATTAAACAGTGTTTTGTTTATATTATACACTACAGGACTAACCAGTGACATGCTTCATTACTAGGAGAGCCTAATTAATCCCGTTTAATTGGGTGGATCGGTAGATGGGCGGATGGAGAGATCACATTATTAATCCCAGTGTGAACATCACGTAATACAGCAGCGTAATGACAGAGAAAATACCACTTAATACAGAAGCAAAAAAAGGCAAGGCAAGTTTATATGTATATCACATTTCAGTGACGATTCGGAATGCTTTATATAAACACAAAAATACACACATAAAAATAAAAGCATTTAGAAAGCATTAAACACTAAAGTAAAATAAATTAGCATATTCCCACTGGATAGCAGCCATAACTGAGCATGATTTAATCTCAGACGTAAGTCCAGCCTCTAAGCTGTTAATTAGTCTCTGGGATATCTGTGCTAGCAAAATTGCATAACATCCAGGAGTGGATAAAGCTCAGGAGAACATGTCAGAAGTCATTTCCAGCACCTCTAAGTGAGGACGAGCCACAAACCTCTAATCGATCAGCATCATTTTCAAACCTCCGAAGAATTCCTAAAGCCTAGGATAACATTATTTATTTCCAGCAACTAAAAGTGTGAGCACAGCAGCCACTACTTTACTGAAATAGTGCAAAGTGGAAGATTTTCAGTGTTTTGGGGGGGGGGGGGTTATTTAATTTTAAGTCATGAGAATATATTTCCATACTTTTTTTTTATTTATTTTTTTTTATTATTTTTTATTTTTTTATAATCAATCAATCTTGAGTTAAATGTTTTATCTTCCCCACCCCTACTTTATATGAACAACTAGCAAAAGTATCCACTCCACAGGACATAATAGTCACATAAATAAAGGGGTATATATAATGGTTATATATTATAAGAGGTCATAATATATAATAGTAAAAAAAAAAACATTTTGACTAACCAGTTTATTAAGACTCTTTAATTTGCTTTTTGCTTCCTTGTGTAGACATCCCAAACCATTTGGATTCATAGGTTATATATGTATGTGTATGTGTGTGGGGGGGGGGGGGGGTGTCTGGTGTCATCTGTTTAATTGTAATGCATTTCAGCTTACAACTACTGTAAATAGTATTCCTATGAGGTATTTCTTAGACCTCTACCCTAGATTTGCAGTGTTTTTATAATTGATGATTTACTGCAAATAAATACACATCTCAACAAATGAAAGTAAGTATTTATTGATATTTCAAACCAGTAAAAAAAAGCAAAAAAAAATAGGAATAAAAGTGAAAATGAGGTCCATTTAATAGATCATTTAAAAAGCCATGGTCAGAGTTAGTCTCTGGAGTTTATTTAAGCAGTACACAAACAATAGTCATGGGTAGCTTCGTATTCCCATCACAGCTAAATGCACAACAGGACCCTCTCCTCACATTCAAATCATCACTCTCGACACCAGAATGTAATTAAAAAAAGTTCATTTTAACAAATTTCTTTCCATTTTATTCCATTATTTGATATTTCAGTTTGAAGTAGGATGCTATGGAATGATCACTGACTAACTGACTTGTCTGTGTGTTGTGCATCAGTGGTTGATTTAGAGGAGAAGCTCCATCGCAGCGAGATGGACAGGCGGAACTCCCTGCAGAGGGCGCAGCTGCTGGAAGGACAGCTACAGACGGTGCGCGGGGAGCTGGTCGACACCCTGGACCACTTGCAAGAGCTGCGGGACGTCCTGCAGCGGACCCAGCTGACTGCAGATCAGCGGCAAGCCGCCATTGACCAACTGGCTGCCGAGCTCAGGTGAGGCGCCGCCTCTCAGGCTCTCTGCTGTTGGTGGACGAGCATGTGGGAGGAGCTTGCGGGCCATTTCGCCCTTGGCCAAAGAACGTGTGGGTGACAGGGTCATTAAACTGTTGGTACTGTATTGTTGCATCCCTACAATAATGATCAAATAATAACCCCTGTGTAGCAAACGCACACCAATCTCCCAGCCTTTCCTGGCCTTTAACACTGATATGTAAATGAGCAGAGTTGTGCTCTGATTGGCTGCCCATGTGTTGTGCCTCATGTAAAAAGAAAGCAGTCCAGACAGAAACGTAAGCTGCTGTGGGTTGAATGGGCTGATATGTGTAAACAGGTTGGTTTTTGTGACATCACAAAAACAATGAGATAAAAGAGGGCTATTGATCCTTTTTTCCATAATAAAATGTATGGACTAGAGATTGGATGAGAGGTTTTTAACACTTTAACCGTGTTTATTCAAAGCTTTATATATATATAAATATATAAGTGTAAAAACGTCAGTTTTGCTTGATGGACTTTTTTTTTTATATATATATATTTTAGTAATATTTGACAAATGAACCCAATCAACCAAGTCAAGACACTAATGTTATACAGTGCACTGAAAAATGTAGCATATTATAATTATTTATTCTTATTAATATTTATGCATAATATATTGTTTGTGTTTTTCATCCCATTTGACTCCTTTACTGTATTACCTTTGATGTGAAATCCATGGATATATACATTTTCTATAAATGTAATATTTTCACTTCTTGTTTATGCTGATGAAGATAAATCATCGGTGTTGGCTTTTCACTGTCTTCTGAATTGTGTTGTTTGTTTTCACTGTGGTTTACAAGGAAATCGCACACTCCCCCCATTAATATTCCCAGCAACCCTGCGTTCAGCCTGTTTTAAAAAAACGGCCATTAAAAAAACAAATGTCTATGAGCAATGCGCAACAAGCATCCCCAGCTCCCCCCCTCTCTCCCAGTGTACTGCATGCTGTTAGAGTAATCTGCAGCACTGTGCAAAAGTCAGAGCACCCTTCATTTATTTCCAGAATAAAGTTCCAAAAGAAAACAAAGAAAACACAGAAATCTCTACAGATCAGCCCTCCCCTCATCTTTATCACTGCTCCCAAGACAGCCTCTGATTGGACAGGAACACCTGCAGAAAGTACTGATTAAATGATAGCGGCAGTGTTGGTGGTCCTTCTGGTATTGCAGGGGGGTTGTTAGGGTTCCCATTTTCTCTCTCATCATTTTCACTTTAACGTTTTCATACAAGCTGATTAGTCTTCTTTCTGCTCAATGAGGATTGAAAGATTGTATTTAATGGACATTTTTGACTGGGTGTGAAATAAATGAGGGGGGGACTCTTTTTGAGATACGGCAGCATGTGGTAAAACGGTCTGCTCGGGTGTTTCACCTGCCCAAAGTAATATCAGATGCATTAGTAGGTGATGTAAAATAATATCACCACTATGAACAGCATTACTACATTAATGACATTACTAATAGACTTAAAGAGCAGCATTAAACACCTAAACTAGACCAAAAAATAAGGTAAAATCCTATAAACAGCCTATAAAAATAAGCACAGTTATTCATGCAGCTGATTCAATCATTTGTGGTCATTTTTAAAAGGATATTTGATGTAAAAGATGCATGTTTTCTATATCCTAGTCAACGTTATATGCTAAAGTATGTTTAAAAAATTTTAATGTCAAGAAAAATTTGCTGTTCTGTTTCCAGCTTCTTTTAAAACTCCATATATCCAATATATATATATATATATATATATATATATATATATATATATATATATATATATATATGTGTGTGTGTGTGTGTATATATATATATATATATATATATATATATATATATATATATATATAAAAATTATTTTTTTTTTTTTTATTATTGATGATGATGATGATGATGATTATTATTAAGTGTGTGTGTGTGTGCGCCCATGTACTCACAGAGAGAGCCAGAGGGAGTTGGAGGAGAGGAATAATGAAGTGTTGGACATGGACACTGCACTAAAGGAGCGACAGGGGGAGCTGCAGCAGAGAGCACAGCTGGTGTGTTCTATATAAAATACGGTTCAAGCAAGAGCACTTGATCTTCCTCATTTGTATTAACATATGGATTTGATGTAGATGATGCCACAAAAAAAATGTTGAATCACATATTTCTGTCTCACTGTACCATCAGCTGGGGCAGCTGGACACGGCTATTAAGGAGCGAAAGCTGGAGATGGACAGGAAGGTGGAGCATCTGCAGGGCGTTCTGGAGAAGACCGAGAGAAGGCTCAAAGATAGAGATGAACAGGTACATGCCCACAAACGTCCCATATGTGTCTAAGTAATATTTTAGAGTAATATAGAGAAATATTTTAACTGTAATATTATTTATATATATAATATAATTTTTTTTTAGTAGGGTTGTTTAAATGTAGTGGAGTGTAAAAATTGTTTATAGGAAACAAAATGACAGTAAAAATAAACTTCCAGTAAGCATTTTCTGCCAATTTTACAGCATCCCTTTTGTTTATTCTGTAAATTTAACAAAGAAATATAAATCAATACGACGTATAACCCATAATCTTTATAAATGTCACATTTTGGGTTTAATCTACCCCCAATAAACAGTAACCTATTAACTGTCAACTGTGCTTCCTGTAGAGGATTTATTCACACACACACACACACACACACACACACACACACACACACACACACACACACGCACTGCTGGTTTAAGCAAATTGACAAAACAGGGTATAGTATAGTGCTTTGACTGTATAGGACTGTCTCCCTCTGCAGGTGGAGTTCCTGACTGAGCGTCTGGATTCAGTCAAATCTCAGCTCCAAACCAAGGAGAATCTGGAAAAGGTAAGTTATGCCAGGGATGAGATGTGTGTTTGATGACGCTCTAAATGTAGGTATTGTGATATACACTGAGGAGGTGGAGCTACAGTCTCTCATTAGGGTGAATATTAATAACGCTCTAAATGTAGGTATTGTGATATACACTGAGGAGGCGGAGCTACAGTCTCTCATTAGGGTGAATATTAATAAGGCTCTAAATGTAGGTATTGTGATATACACTGAGGAGGCGGAGCTACAGTCTCTCATTAGGGTGAATATTAATAACGCTCTAAATGTAGCTATTGTGATATACACTGAGGAGGCGGAGCTACAGTCTTTCATTAGGGTGAATAATAATTAATAACGCTCTAAATGTAGGTATTGTGATATACACTGAGGAGGCGGAGCTACAGTCTCTCATTAGGGTGAATATTAATAACGCTCTAAATGTAGGTATTGTGATATACACTGAGGAGGCGGAGCTACAGTCTCTCATTAGGGTGAATATTAATAACGCTCTAAATGTAGGTATTGTGATATACACTGAGGAGGCGGAGCTACAGTCTCTCATTAGGGTGAATATTAATAACGCTCTAAATGTAGCTATTGTGATATACACTGAGGAGGCGGAGCTACAGTCTCTCATTAGGGTGAATATTAATAACGCTCTAAATGAAGGTATTGTGATATACACTGAGGAGGCGGAGCTACAGTCTCTCATTAGGGTTCAATAAAGCTTGTCCATCAGTAGCTATGAAAGGGTGTGTGGGCGGCACCTGGATAGATCAGTTCTTTTTGCTAATATTAGTTTTATGACTAATCATTAATAGGAATTTGTATAAGTGTGTGTAAGTGTGTGTGTTGCAATTGTATAAATAACCCGCACCAACAGAAACTCATCTGGTGCTGTGATTGGTCAGGATGCACATTTATTGTGAAAGCCAATATTCTGATAATGCCTGATGACTGATATATTGTGCAGCCTAATTCAGATGAAGAGTAAACAGACGTTTGCAGAACAAACACTTTGTAAGTCGCTCTGGATAAGAGCGTCTGCTAAATGCCGTAAATGTAAATGCAAACAACCACCGGAATTTGTCTCGGACTGGTGGTCCTAAGCTTTAATGACCCACAGTGTGCATCACTATCCCACCATGTTGAGTGCTGGGACTGACTGAACTGTAATAATGTACAGTAGGTCAGTATATTACACGTTAAGCCCTGGTGATTACTCTTTCTCTCTCTCTCTCTCTGTGTGTGTGTGTGTGTGTGTGTGTGTGTGTGTGTGTGTGTGTGTGTGTGTGTGTGTGTGTGTGTGTGTGTGTGTGTGTGTGTGTGTGTATACCAGACTGCGCTGGAGCATGGCCAGCAGCTGCGCGTGTGTCGAGAGCAGCTCGAGAAGACTGCTCAGGACCTGCAGGACGCGCACACTCTCTGTGATTCACTCAGCAGGCAGCTGGATGATCTCACACAGCAGACCACACAGAAGGTGAAATACACAAGCTGCAGCAGTGTGTGATACGCAGAATGGGTTATTGGTGTGGGAAACCATTATAAAATAATGTCCTTTTATAATCCACTGTCGGTTTTAAGGCCTTTTAAGTATTCAGTCCTTTTACTTTAGTACTGTTAGTACTTGCTTTATTAGTATCCACTATGAATTGTTCAGAATCTAAACAAAGTATCTTCTAGTAGATCTGGCCAATATCACAATGTTCACATGACTTTCTAAGCACATTGAGAATTTTCATGCTTAATAAACGTATGTAATTAGGTATAATTAGACTAGGTGTTCAGACTATTATAGATATCTGAGGAAGGGCAGCAGATGTGAAATGATGACTGTAATCAATATGGGAGAGTATCTGAATAGTAGTGTTTAAGAATCTGTCGCTACTGATGTGTTTAACTATTGTGATAAAGTATTATTTTATTACTATATCGCCCAGCCCCTGCCTTCTAGGCATTGTTTTGTATCCACTGTGAATTTTCCAGCATCCACTATGAATAATTTAGTAATTTCAAGGCATTATTCAGTATCCATTATGTATTGTTCAGTATGTACTCAGAAAAACTCAGAATCTACAAAGAAATATTCTGTATCTACTGTGCATTGATCAGTAACTCCTATGAATTATCCAGACTCCACTATGATTTGTTCAGTTTCTACTGGGAATTGTCCAGTATCCCCTATAATTTGTTCAGTATCTACTGGGAATTGTCCAGTATCCCCTATGATTTGTTCAGTATCCGCTGGGAATTGTTCAGTATCCCCTATGATTGGTTCAGTATCCGCTGGGAATTGTTCAGTATCCGCTGGGAATTGTTCAGTATCCGCTGGGAATTGTTCAGTATCTGCTGGGAATTGTTCAGTATGTTCTCTGAATAATTTGGTAACCACTGTTCCACAGTAGTACTGTAATATAGAAGTACAACCACTAATGTTTTGTGTGTGTGTGTGTCTCTGTGTGTGTGCGTAGGATGCAGAGTTGCAGCGGCTACAGGAGCAGCTGTGCGTAGCTGAGAAGCGGCGAGTGCAGGACGAGGCCAGGCTTCAGACCACGGTCACTTCACTCCAGCACCAACTGGAGCAGCAAAGAGAAGAGCACCACAAGGAGGTAGACCTGCTGCTGCAGCAGTGCTGCACCTCCCTGCTCAATCTGTGTGATATTAAAGCAGCTCAAAAGCAAAGTCTCATCAGCCTCCCCCACCCAACGAACCGTTAGACTTGCCTGTGTGGTTTCTGACACCATCACACATTATCTCTACACTTGATCTAAAGAATGTAGGCTGTCTAAAAATACGAGTAGCAGACGCCTCCAAGCCTGAATGTCATGTGTTTGCAGACGTCATTCTCAGAGCAGACACTTTCCAGATTATGTACAAACCTGATGGGTTTTGAGGAGAGCGTGTGATGATTTAGGCCTTGGGTTTGTAGAGTGCTAACTGTACGTTTCCATTACTTATTAGCAACATTAGCCGTGTAGCTAATGTGCGAAACTAAGAAGACCTTTAAAGCTTCAGAAACCAAACTCTGGTCTTGGCCAGAGTGGGTTAGTTAACAGCTCAATCACACAGCTTAGTTGGTGGCTCTGAGCTTCCATTAGTACATACTATACTATACACTGATCAACCATTACATCAGAACTACCTGACTAATGACTATTGTGTAGGTTATGGGACTGTTATTATTATTATTCTTTTTTATTTTTATTTTTATTTTTTTTCTTCATCTAAACCACCCAAACACTCAATCAAGCTCTTAAAGAAATGGTACAGAAATCACTCCAGCTCCGAAGTCAGGTATGAAAGGCAGGTATAAACTTTATTCAAACATAAAGGCTATAACACGTTAGTCTGAGACAGCCAGCGTTCCCAAAGTACTCCAAATAAGTCTGATTCTGTCTGAGGCTTATATAGAGTCCTTATCTGGTCACTTCCCTTCTCAAGGCATATCACACTCCCCCAAAACAAACACCCCCACGTGACCCTCTCCCCTCCTAAATTCAAGGCCCAGATTTGAACTGCTGGTTATCCTACTCCCGTTGCAGACTGGGTAACCTGGGAAGGCCTGTTTTCTCATACCCTTCCACCTTGTGCCACTTGTTAAAAGGAGCGTCTGCATACTTTTGTCAAGTATACACTAAATGTAAACTGATTTTGACTTTGATCTGGTGTGAGGGAGTGAGTTTTTTTTATTATATATATATATATATATATATATATCCTTTTTTTTTTTTTTTTGACCAAACAATCTCTTCACTTCAGCTCTTTATGACATGTTTGTCTTGTTTCCTCTACTTCTCAGCCCATTCCGAGAAATTCCCAGCTAGTCATTTCCACACGGATATTAGATTTCATGCTTTATTTATTATTCAAACCACAGTTCCCTGCATAGAGTGAAGAAGGATGGCATTAAGGCACTTTGAGCTGTCTGAGCCTTTGGCAGAAGACCGTCTGATGTTTGCACAAATCGGAGTTTGATCCGACTGGCTGAGGATTAGAGTGCAGATTGTTCTTACCCCTATTAGGCGATTTTCAATAGGATGCTGTAACCTGTTTGCTCGGTCACTGTTTACTCAAGAAGAACCTCAGCTAGTTTCAATAGACTAAAATTCAAAGCTCCTCTAATCTTAGACTCTACTAAACACAAGTCAGTATGCAGACCATAATACTCTTCTCTTCACCTGAGTACTCTCAGAAGAGGAGGGTCTTCAGTCTGGGTTTGAAGACAGCGAGTGTTGGACTCTGCCGTTCGGACACCCAGGGGAAGTTCGTTCCACCACTTCAGTGCAGGACAGTAAAAAGTCTGGACGCTCGTCTTCCGTGGATCTGAAAGGATGTCGGGTCGAGCCGAGCCGCACTTGAAGCTGGAAGGGCTCTTGGTGCAGATCAGCTTTTGACCATCGCCATCAAGTTCTGGTGGAGGGGCTGGCTGGTCCAGTCTTTGCTTTGTAGGCCAGAGTCAGGGGTTTGAATCTGATGACCTGGGCAGCAGCTACAGGAAGCCAGTGAAGAGAGAACTCAGCAGAGGAGTGACATAGCTGTAAACTCCACTCTCTTGTCTGCGTCCGAATACTTTTCTGACCCACTGCTCTCCTTGATTCTGCTGATCTGTATCTCGTGGCCTCAGTAAATGTACTAGCAGAGCTGACTAGCTAATGGATCCACATGAGTACCAGATCAGCAGGATCTAGAAAAGTATTTGGACGCTCTCTGGTCAGTCGCCTGATCTAAACGCTGCCTCACTGAGCTCCTCAATAAGCCACATTTCTATACGAACATTTACTGTGCATGTTTTCTTCTCTCATCACTCTCAGAATTCCTCAGGCCACATACTAATATGTATGGGTATGGATAATGCCCAGTGTCCTGTAGTCCACGTTTGTAGCCCTAACCTTTTTCCGCCTCTTCTCCACCTCCTCAGCTCTCTGCTCTGCAGCAGACCCGAGGGCAACTGCTGAAGGTTTCTGACCAGATCTCCAGCAGCCTGCGCAGCTCCCAGGAGCAGCTGACCCAGCGGCTGCAGCAGGCCAGGGAGCAACTGGACGAAGCCAAAGCGGAAGCCGCTACCCTGCGAGCCCAGCTGTGCTCCACTGAGCAGCTCCTGCAGGATGCTAAAGAAACCCTGCTCATTAAGGTACTGTAATGAGGGGGAACTGTGGTGGGGATCAGGGGGTGGGTGTTGCCACATGACACAATTCTGACATGATGTTATTATTGGTTAATAATCTCTTGAGCAAGGCCCTTCACCCTCTCTGCTTCCCAGGCGCCACAGCAATGGCTGCCCACCACTGCGGGCATGTGTGTTCTCTGTTAAGACGGAGGCCAAATTCCATCTGTGTCGAACACTAATGCTGAACATGGCAGTGTTGTCATGTCTTGCATACGGACTGTATACAGACTCCTACAAATGCCTGTAAATGCAGACTAAGTAGTTCCAGTAAGTCTCCTGGCTTTGCCGTTAATGCATTTCTGTATTGATATGTGGTCCTCAGCCCTAATGGACATGAGCATTAAGAACACCGTGTCCTCCTGAAATGACCTAGCCGTTTTATTCTAGGTCAGGAGGACAGATGATTCCTTCATCTTCATAACGAACCCGACTGAGGGAGTTCCCACTATGCTGGCCGTAAATTACAGGGTGTGCCCGAGAGGCGCTAACAAATATTTTCTCATTTGTGCCGAGTAAATAAACCGTTGTTCAGGAGCGGCTGTCAAAGCTACACCCCTCTATTAAGAACCTGTTCAGCCGGCTGTTTTAGGTGCTGATGTGTCGGGCTCATTAAAAGCAGACCTTTCAGAGAGTGAAAGTGGCAGAAGAATGCTTGCCTACAGTAATCGCCATCAGTTATCTTGAGCTGTTTATGCTTTAGGCTGTCTTCCGAATGGAAGGAGGCGACAGCAAGGAAGGACGGCGTTTGTGCCGCGTTCTTGATTAGCCAAGATCAAGGCTAATGTTAAGGGCCAGACGTTTATAAGCTGTAGAAGCTAAACTAAATTGACAAAAGTATTGGGACACCTTATTTATTGTTTGAATTTTTTCTGAAATCGAGGGTTGCGATGAGCTTTGCTGAGGTTGGATGATCACCTCCCCAATTCCCCAGCTCATCCCAAAAGTATTGTGTGGAGGACCCCTCTAGCCCATGTCTGAAATTAGGAGTGGTGCCAATAGGTTCATGTTTATCTGCTTTAGAGAGTCCTATTCTATTGGCAGTGCTTCTCTACAAGGACTAGACAATCTGTGTGTGTTTGTGTGTGTGTGTGCGTGCATTTGCACATTTGTGTCAGCAATAGGTACAAATTAAAAGAGCCGAATTGCATAAAATATAGCGAGTGTATATAGGTGTAAATAGATAACCACTGTCGTCTGTCTCTTTCTCTGTGTCAGGAGTCGGAGATCACACGTCTTCAAGCCAAGATATCCAGCTTGGAGAGAGCCACCGAGCTCCATAATGCCACTCTCCATCATGAGTCCAGCACTCTTCCTTCCATTTCGTCCTCTTTCAAAGAGCTCCAGCCTTACTCCTCCTCCAACAAGGACTGCCTCCCTCACTCCAGCCTCTGCTCCTCCACATCCTGGAATAATGCCTCTTCAGATTCCTCCCTGGAGCTCTCAGAGAGCGTGAAGGCCAGCGTACAGGCGGCTCTGAGGTGTCCCAGTTCTGTAGACGCAGACTGGCAGGGCCTGAACAACCCTGACCTCACCTCAACCTCAGACACGACCTTCAACCCCCTCACCTACATGCTGGATGGAGGAGAAGCTGAGGAACCAGATATGGACACGCTCTCCGGCATGCTAAAGTTCGTCAACCAGACGCTGGCTCTGCAGGAACAGCACTCTGTCTGCAGTTTCAGCTTTCAGGCAAGTACACGCTACTATCCAGGGAAGAAGGCTTTCTACTAGATTTTGGAGGTGCATTGCTGTAAGAATTTGATTGCATTCAGGCGACAAGAGCGCTAGTGAGGTCAGGATGTTTGATGAACAGCAGCCCAACTCACCCTGAAAGTACTGGATGGAGCTCCACCACCATCATTCCAGAGAATACAGCTCTTCCACTGCTAAACTAAATTGACAAAAGTATTGGGACACCTCATTTATTGTTTGAATTTTTTCTGAAATCAAGGGTTGCGACAAGCTTTGGTGAGGTTGGATGATTACCACCCCAACTCCTTAGCTCATCCCAAAAGTTCAGATAAACACCAGCCCAACTCATCCTGAAAGTACTGGATGGAGCTCTACCACCATCATTCCAGAGAATACAGTTCTTCCACTGCTCCACAGCTCAATGCAGGGGGTCTTTATACCCCTCCATAGCCCACATATGGCATTGTTAGACAGCATGGTGCCAATAGGCTCATCTAGTTGATCTGCTCCATGGAGTCCTGTTCTATTAGCAGTACTTTTCTACAGGGACTAGACAAGTTTAATTGCACTTAATACATTCCTAAAAAGGGGTGTCCACAAACATTTGACATGTACTGTATTTTCACCTTCCTGAAGTTCCATGAAGAACCTTTAGAAAGGTCTAAAGAACCATCATATCATGTTCTTTAGATGTAAAGGGTTCTTCACTCTCCCACATCTGTTTTTGGTTCTTTAATAGAACCAGAACCAGAAACCTTCAGTTTGTAAGTGTGAATCAGACCTGTGAGGTTTTAAGAGCTGAAAATCCGAGAGGTCCTGGAGGTCTTTCCCTGATGCATTAACCTCTTTCTTGTTTGGTTTGTCTCTCAATAGGACCATAATCCAGAGGGATACCCTTTTAAAGGAGACATATCGTGACGAACATTATTTGGAAGGTGTGATCAGATGTTCTGAAGACTGCAGCAGCTGTGGACCGAGTCCGCTTCCCTTTACTGTCCATTCAACATCTCAGCAGTGCCCTGGTCACCCATGATTCAGCCTCCTTAGTCAGCCTATACGCACAGTCCATTCGCTTACTGAAAGCAGTCCTGGTTAGACACTTGAAGACACTTTTTTTTATTAGTCTGTGTTTTTGTATTTTGTGGAAAATCCAGTAGCAACATTTTTATATGTCCGGTTTCAATAAATAAAATTAGAGTAAATGGTTTTGGTTGTTTGTCCAGAGGAGTGCCAAGTCCATCGCTGTGGGCACCCACTCAGGCTGCAGCAGGCTAGCCCCGCCCGCTCAGGCTGCAGGAAACTAACCCCGCCCCCTCAGGCTGCAGCAGAGTAGCCCTGCCCATTCTGGCTGCAGATTAGCCCGCCTCATTCTGCCTGCAGCAGTGATTCCTGGTCCGGGTGACGATGCTGCACTACACCGATAAGTCCTTCGGCAAGACTCCGAACACTACATGGCCCAACTCTGTAATATGACTAACTTTGTAAATCACTCTTGTAAAGAGCCTCAGGTAAATGCCATGAACGCCAAAATGTCAAATCTCCACCCACTCGGCCTACAGCAGTTTAGCACCACCCACTCTGCATACAGAATTTCGCCACATTCGCTTAGTCTACGGCAGTTTAGCCCCATTTATGCAGACTACACCCGTTTAACCCCCATCCATTCTGCCTTGAGCCGATTGCCCCCACCCACTCAGCATACATCAGTTTAACCACACCCACTCAGCCGTCAACAGTTCAGATCCACAGTAATTTAGCCTTGCCCGTTCAGCAAAAAGCAGTTCAGCCTCGCTCATTCACAGCTAAGGCATGCAGGCCCGACTCTGGTCCTGGACGAGGATGCATCTCACCTGTCGTCGTTAATAACCCGTTACCTGGGTGATACATGTGTGGATCTCCAGGACCAGGATTAAGCCCTTCTGAATTTAGCATGGTGCTAAATTCGTGCCTTGAACCATCACACACTCTCCTGCTTGAGTGGTCCAGTGTCTGAAACCACTTAATGAAGTCTGTTAGAGATTACTGAACACCTGCACAAGTGTGTGTGTGTGTGTGTGTGTGTGTGTGTGTGTGTGTGTGTGTGTGTGGGGACAGGCTAATTGTTTAGATATTAACTTCCATTACTTATTATAGCTACATCAGCCTTTTAGCTCCAGTGCAAGACATCAGGCACCAAATACACTATAGGGACAAAAATATTGGGACACCTGCTCATTTTTTGTGTCTTCTACTTTCAAGGTTGGAGTAACTGTATCTACTGTCCAGGGAAGAAGGCTTTCTACTAGATTTTGGAGGAGGCATTGCTGCAAGGATTTGATTGCATATAGCAACAAGAATGTTAGTGAGGTCAGCCCCAACTTCTCAACTCATCCAAAAATACTGGATGGAGCTCCACCAACCATCATTCCAGAGAACACTGTTCTTCCACTGCTCCACAGCTCCTCAATGCTGGGGGGCTTTATTATCCCCCTCTACTAGCCCACGCCTGGCATTAGGCAGCATGGTGCCGATAGGTTCATGTTTATCTGTTTCAGAGACGAGCTGTGTGTGTGTTAGGGCTGGGCGATATGGTAAAAATACTGTATCACGATATTTAAAGACTTTTTTAACGATATTTATCACGATACATTTTAATTGTAATCACAGACTCAAAACATCAGTACGGGAGAGGATCTGAACAGTAGTTTGTAAGGATCTGTTACTTAATGCAGTGATTTCTACTCAACGTCTGCTGCTCTTCATCTAATTAACCCTTCAGTCTAATTACGCTGTTAGTAATGAAACCTGCAGCTGATCAGTGTTTATTAAGCACTAACAGTCTCCTCCATATGATCAGAAAAGCTTATTGTCATCACCGTAACACAATTTATCACAATACCATAAAATATAGTCATATTGCCCAGCTCTAGTGTGCGCATTTGTGTGTCTGTGCATTTATTAGAAGGGGCGTCCACAAACTTTTTGGCTGTTTGACCAAAATTGGGGGTGAAACCTTCACTTTAAATGTTCCACTGTTCAGACTGGCTGCTAACCTGAACTCTAATCCCGTCAGTCTGGCTGCGTTTAGCAGGTGTGTCCACAGCCCACAGCTAAAAACCCTGGAGAGCAACCAATCACAGCGCAGTACTGTAAATACTGGCCACACTAATGCCCGAATTACAGCCTGAATCAGACTGATCGTCCCAAAAAGGACAATGTGCATGCTCAGTCGTGGGCTGGGCTTCCAGCTGTCTGAGAAGGTAATGCTGTGTGTGTGTGTGTGTGTGTGTGTGTGTGTGTGTGTGTGTGTACACGCATCAGGTCATGTTTAAACAGGCCTTCTGTTCTAGGCCATTGTGGTTGATCAGCAAACAGGGCGTGGACGTTGTGTTTGCACTTCAGAGGAACAGCTGACAGACATGTTGGTCTTATGTGTGGCAGGTAAACAGTGTGGTCATGTGACTCCCGGGACTGTCTGACCTTCTCATCGTCCACTAATCCAGAGTTCCACCAATTTATTACATTGACCCTTTAAACTGCAAGCCTACTGTTAAGCTAGTAATCTAAACACACTTTATGTCCAAATGTTTGTGGACACCCCTTGTACTGAGTGCATTCAGCTTATTTAAATTGCACCCATTGCTGACATAGATGTACAAATGCACGCACACACACACACACACACACACACACAGCTTGTCTAGTCCCTGTAGAGAACACCTGCCAATAGAATAGGACTCTCTGGAGCAGATAATAAACATCATAAACCTATTGGTACCCACCGTGGGCTAGAACGGTATATAAAGCCCCCCAGCATTGAGGAGCTGTGGAGCCGTGGAAGAACTGTGTTCTCTGGAATGATGGTGGAGGAGCTCCATCTGGTACTTGTGGGATGTGTTGAGGAGTTTGAGATGATGAGGTGGGGTGGGGATGATCATCATCATCATTATCATCCAACATTCTGACCTCACTAACGTTCTCTTGTCGCTGAATGCAATCAAATCCTCACAGCAATGCTCCTCCTCCATAATCTAGTAGAAAATCTCCTCCTTCCCTGGACTGTAGAGACAGTTACTCCAGCAAAAGCAGCATAATCTCTGAACGAGCAGGTGTCCCAATACTTTTGTCCTTTTAGTTTTGGGAAGGTGAGACAGTTTAACAGATGATACACTGATATGTTGTTCAGTGCGTCTCGCAGATACAGGAATATCGTGAGAACTGCAGATGTTGAGACTTCTGCTGTTCTAATTTGGGAAACTTTGGCGTAAAAAAAGCACACTTCTGTTTTGAGAAAGAGGAAATGTGTCGTGACTTTAGTAGGAAGCTCGTCTGGTGTAATATTTGATGATGAAGATTTTTAGTAAATATTTACATTCACCCAAGTTTCAACTCTGTAGTTTTTGTACTTTTCTAATAACTTTTACTTCTAATAATACAAACCAAATAAATCAGCCATAACATTAAAACCACCTGCCTAGAAGCTCAGCAGTGTACCGCCCGGAGAGAGAGTGACCAGCCATGACGAGTTGTGTCCTCTGGAGTGATAAATGATGGCGAGGTGGAGAGTGGTGAGCATCCAAAATCTTGATGTTTTGGAGATTGTCTGACCCAGTCCGAATTGTCCGATTCTTGTCAAAGCTCGGTCTCAGATTCTTCTTCAGCTTTAAGCTATATGTTTTATTTGAGACCAGAGAAGAACATGAGAGTCCAACGCTGGGGAGCAGGTGTCCCAATACTTTTGTCCAAATCATGTATCCATGTTTTCTTACACTGAGTTGGGAAACGTGAAGAAGGGGGGAAAACTCAGCCACTATAGGAGGTGTGTGGACAGGAGCTCATTTTATGGCCAGCAAGGCCCAAGTAGAACCTACAGAACTCTGAAACCCGCGGCTGGTGTGGTTCTGGTTGTTTTTTGGGTTTTTTTTTCCTTCATTTGTTTGCTGTGGATCAGTGATTGTGACCAAAACTCCACATTAGATCATATCAGGAGGATTTGCGGAGTGATGGATTTGTTTATGACCCAGTTACACTGTGCCACTCTGTGCTAGTCAGTGTAGGCCACAGTCGCGTGTGATGGTTGGGTTGGGTTGGGTTGTGGTTGGGAGGGGTGATGTGCTGTGTGTGTTTCTCAGATGCTGAGCAGGATGTGGTTCTTTGGCACACTTTGCTTACTTACATTTGAGTATCTGAATCTCACGTTAAAAGAAATCTCTAGTTTGGTTATTGTGTAGGTAAAGTAGTGAGGATTGTGTTTTCCTGACCCTCCGCCCTCCACCCTCCGCCCCCCTCCACCCTCCCCTCGCTCAGTGAAATCGCTCTCTCATGCTTTACAATTCAAATCCGCCCAGCTGTGAATCTTATCTGTGGATCCGGCTGCTCTGTCGAGTCTGCTGGTCTGTCCGGCCTCTGATGTAATCACCCTCCAACCTCAGTCAATCTACACCTCTTCACAAAGAAAGCCAGTATGGGTGTAAAATACATGGTCAGTTTCTTAGAAACTGTTGCTAGGTTGGTCCATGTGGGGCTTGGAGTGGCTCAGAGGTCTAAGGCGCTGCCGCTGTGGGGGTCATGAGTTCGAATCCCCCGCTATGCTGCTTTGCTCACTCTTAAGGGATGTTGGAGAGCTGGGAACCTGGTGAGCTTGTTGGCTGCCCTAGTGTTGGGTGCTAGGCGGGGGGTGGGGGCGGTTATGAACGGGTGGGTTAATTGGAGGTATGAAATTATGCAAGAAAAATGGGAAAAATTGGACTAAATATTAAAAAATAAATAAATAAACCAACAACCGTGAGATCCATCGTTGTAGGAGAAGAGCTGTGAATGGCTGTGCATCTGACCTAGGAACTGATTTAATTGGTAGATGAGGCCCAGTGTTCTTAGATTAAAAAAAAATAATAATACCTTTATTTTAATATTTATTAATCTTAAATATAAGGTTAAGAAAAAAAGCATATCTAAAAATATCTAAAATTTTCTCCTATATAAATAAAATAAATACATTTACGCCAGGCCTACGAATCCTGAGCGAATCCAGGCCGCTACAGTACAGAGGCCTCCCCAGTGTGGGCCTTGGGCCACCGTTTCCAGAGAAGTGGCCCTAGTGATCTAGTCCCCTACCTGCATGTTCAGCGTGCCGTCCTTAACCCTCAGAATGCTTTCACTTCACTCTAGACATGCTGAAGCTTGTGCACCCGGACTATTCCTTTATTCACTTCTCTATTCTTGCCTCATTCAGGGCTTCATCATTACAGTCAACAGCTTCCTCTTTTTCCATGTATTTCTGAACTTTAAGCTGGACCAAGTATTCCTCATTTCCCCACATAGGGTCGGTGCAGGACTCTCCGGGCGGGTGTACAGTGGACAGTGGATCCTGTGCAGTGAGAGTAAGGTCATTGCTGCTGTCCTTCAAGGCCTAGAAGCAGAAATAAGAGAGGTGGTGTAGGTGTTGCCTTTCAACACAGCTACTGATGACATGGGCAGATATTGTTTAAAAAAAAAAAGACCTGGATCTGATGCAGTGCGGTTATTACACCTTCCGTTTTCCTGCAAACACGTCATGCTACTTCTGCTAAATACCCAAAAACGGATTACAGTACTGTCGAAAACCAGCCAGCGTGTCAGCGGCTGTTTCCTTCTTTGGTCATCACCCAGCCTGCTCTGAAGTCCTTCAAAAATGCCCATCATACATGCAGCATAAATCAATAAGCCAAAACATTATGACCACCCCCGCCCAATATGCAGTTGTTTAGTGTGCTGTCAAATCAGCTCCCCCTACAGGTGACCGGTCACCAAGATGTTCCAGCGGATCATTTTCAGTATCCAGCGCACCAGCCAAAACAAAACGGGGCTCATCGGACCAGGCCAACCTTTCCTTCACGGCTCTGAGGTCCAGTTCTGATGCTCAGGTGTTCATTGTAGACGACGGTGGACAGGTGTCTGCATAGGCACTCAGACGGCTCAGCAGCTACGCAGTCCCATACACAGCAGGGGGCGCTGCACTGTGTGTTGTGATACTGTGCACGTTTCTCTGTGGCACAGTAGCTGCTCCGTCGGTTGGTCGCCCTCACACCACTGATCAGTCCCTACACCTTGGAGCCCCGCTGGTCTGGACAGCACTGTTACCGTACTGTTATCTGTGGGTGGTCATAATGTTTTGGCTCCTTGGGGTTAATGTAGCCTTATAGTCCATTTCATTAATCTTACAGATGTTTAATTGAATGTGTTATTTATAGATTTAATAGGCCACGCCCCCAATCCCCCTACATTCCTCCTGATGTATCATGAGTGTTGTGGTGTTTAGGGCGTCTGGGGTGTTTATCCCTCGGCCTTAGTTAGAGAGGGTCTGTTCGTCTGCTGCCCCGATTGCACGGTTCCTTATGAATTAAATAAAATTTGAGCTTAACGACGTTAAACCCTTTCTCAGCCCAGTGCCTTCCGGTCCTCCAACAGTCGGCATCTGATACCAGTGTAAGAGAGCCCTCATGGCTGGAGGATTACAATAAACACAAGCTGCTGGAGCCAAACATGGAAATCAGGCAGGTCAGGATTCCTCTCTTTAAAGGGCCGGTATCATAGAAATTCTCCCCACCTAAGTGAATGAGAGGACGTTAATGTTTTGTTTAAAAGAAAGTTTGATATAGTGTATAAACTGTGTGTGAAAACCTTAGCTACATTCATTTTGAATGCGCTGTTTTTGTGATGTCACAAAATCCAACAGTGAAATTAAAGAACCCATCTCACTGAAAACGGACTCACTGACTTCTTTACATATTTTTTAAGTAAAATGTTTGATATAGTTTGTTCACTCCATATAAAGAACATTAGCCGCGGAAAAAAAGCTTATTTTGAATGCACTTTTTGTGTTTTTGTGATGTCCTGAAGACGTCTAGGACTTGTTTGACTCTCTGCTTGTTCCCGGCTCTTTAAGAAAACACCCTCTGACATTACAGATGATTCATTCGCCCTGCAAGGACGTTAAAGGGACAGAAGCGCTGTGCTGTTTGTATAGAGGTGGGGTGACAAGTGCCATACATATCAGAGCGTGATTAACTTTCCCTGAGCTCTTCATGCCTGATGTCAGCAGAAATCAACACACACTCACTGAGCACATTATTAGGAACACCCCACTGGGTAGGGCCTCCATTGGCTCCCCAGACAGCCTTAAGATGTCCTGATTCTGGTCCATGTTGGCACCCCATTCCAAAGACGTACCTGGAGAGTTAGAAGAACCCACAATGAAGAACACTGGACTCACTGTCATGTTCTTTAAACCAGGTTAAGAGACTTCATAAACCGTGGTACATGAAGGGATGCACATGGTCAGCAATGATACTCAAACAGTCCGTGGCCTTCAAGCCATGATTCACTTTCACTGGTATCAACAGCCCAAAGTGTCCCCACATGATTACCACCTGACCACCACCTCCACCAGCCTGGGCTGTGCACACAAGGCAGGTTAGGTCCATAGACTAATGCCATTTGTACCAAATTCTGGTTCGACTGTCTGTAGTAAGGTTCCTCAGCAGGCATCCAGATTCATCAGACCAGGCTACGGTTCTCCACATGTCCTCAGCTGTCCAGTGTTGGTGAGCCTGTGCTGAGCCACTGCAGCCTCAGCTTTCTGGTCTTGGCTGAAAGTAGTGGAACCTGAGGTGGTCTCCTGCTGTTGTAGCTCATCCTCCTCAAGGTTGGAGGTGCTGGTGATCATTCTGAGAAGCTTTTCTGCTCTCCACAACTGTACAGAGTGGTCATCTGAGCTACTGTAGCCTTCCTGTCAGCTCCAACCGGTCTGACCATTCTCTTCGATCTACAAGGCAGGCCCATCTGCAGAACCACAGAAGTGAAAATCCCAGCAGATCAGTTTTCAACCCGTACTACTTTTTTGAAAGCAATGCAACATGGAACAGCCAATCAGCCATAACATTAAAACCACCTGCCTAATATTGTGTCGGACCCCCCTTGTGCCACCAAGGCATGTACTCCACAATGCCTCTGAATGTGTCCTGTGGTACCTGGAACATCAAGACATTAGCAGCAGATCCTTTAAGGAGTCCTGTAAGTTGTGAGGTGGGACCTCCATGACCATCAACGAGCCTTCAACGCCCATGACCTTGTCACCGGCCCACCCATTGTCCTTCCTTGGAGCACTTTTGGTAGGTACTGTCTGGCCACTGCATACCGGAAACACCTGCCTGATGTTCTGGAGATGTTCTGACCCAGTCTGACTCGTCTAGAACGTCACAGTCTGGTTCTTCTCAAAGTGTCTCAGATTCTTACGCTTGTCCATTTTATTTCTCCTGCTTCAGAGAGTCCTAATCTATTGGCAGTACAGTACTTCTCTACAGGGACTAGACCAGCTGTGTGTGCATGTGCACATCTGGATCAGCAACGGGTGCAACTTAAAATAGCTGAATGCATTCATTAGAAGGGGTGTCCACAAACTTATGGACATGTAGTGTTTATCACTGATCCTCTAGTGCTTACAAGATCAGATGCTTAGCCATGTTGGGCTCCACACCCACCCCCTCCACCCCACCCCTCCTAATGACACATCCAGACCCAGCCCCCTTATCTGAGCCTAATGTGGGCAGGACAAGCTCCACACACACACTGCACAAGCAGCTTTGGTTGGAGATCTGCTCTACTACCTTCTGCAACCTTCTCAACATCCAAGTAAGGATCTGCTGGTCATGTTGGCTTTGCTTTCTGCTCAGTTTGGGGTTGCATTACTTTGGTGGGGGTTCTGTTTATGAATGGGGGGGCTTTACTATTCCAGGGGTTGCATGGTAAAAGTAAGCACGCGCGTGAATCTTGGCATTTGTCAGATGGGTGCAAGTCAAAGTCCGAGTTTTCTGGCGTCCAGATGTGAAAAGGGAAGTAGTCTTTCATGTTCTGGTCATTACTTTTTACGCTGGCTCTCTTTCGTCAGCTTCGTGCTGGAATTCTCCGTTCCACCTTAAATGCTGCAGCAGTTGCATTCTGGCGCCTCAGGCGCCAGAATGCAACTGCTGCAGCATTTAAGGTGGAACGGAGAATTCCAATTTGGAGCACAGATTTTATGCATTTTTGCCCATCAAAATGCATTTTCCACCCACTTCTCAGACTAATCAACTCCTTATCTACAAGTCTGACTCTTTACAACCCACTGATTGCCTTCATATTCATTACAAAATGACACATTTTCTTAATTTCTGCATAGATCCATGCTGTGTTGCTTGGTGCAACACTTATTAGGACATTAGGACACTTTCCTAAGCTTTCATAAGTCAACTGAAAACAAGAAGTGGATGCATAAACTCTTGTAAAACACCTCCAAACTGAAACGGTTTCATAAATGCACTTCAAATATTGCAAAAGATCTTGCAGAAATGAGCTCAGGCTGCTAAACTGGGTTGCATTATTTCTAATTTATGACATTTAGGATATTTGTGTGGGTTTATGCATCAAAAAGAGTCATAATTTCATTTCCCCGAGAACTAAACTAAACATACTAGTTGTTGTTGCTACCGTGCCTTTAAAACTTATATGCACCATATGTCCAAATATTTCTGGACACCCCTTCTAATGAATGCATTCAGCTACTTTAGGTTGCACCCATTGTTGATGCATATGTGCAAATGTGCACGCTCACACAGCTACGTCTAGTCCCTGTAGAGAAGAACTGCCAATAGAATAGGACTCCCTTGATGCCTAATGCCAGGCATGGGCTAGGAGAGGGGTATTAACCCCCCCCCCCCCCCCCCCCCCAGCAGCATTGAGCTGTGTCCACTGGTATGATGGATGGTGAAGGTGCTCCATCCACTACTTTTGGGTTGGGAATGAGGTAGGGTGGTGATAATCGAACGTCCTGACCTCACTAACGCTGCTCTTGTTGCTGATTGCAATCAAATCCTCACAGCAATGCTCATCCAAGATCTAGTCGAAAGCCTCCCTATCCTGGACAGTAGAGACAGTTTCAATTCAACTCTTTTTAATGTCCTTGAATTTGAAAGAAACAGTGAATAAGCAGGTGTCCAAATACTTTTGTCCAAATTGCGTAACGTTCTGAGTGGCTTTCGCCTCATTTACGAAGGCTTATTAACAGTTTATTACAGTCATAATACAACTATTAAAGCATGATATTCTCATCCTGAGCACTGGATCATCTCATTACGACACTGAAAGGCTGGATGATGGGCGCTGTTAATGTGTCCAAGGCCTCTGAGCCAAAGCTCTTGGCCTTATGAGGCCCCAGTCTGCTAGTTAAGGTCAGGAGTATGGCTCCAACTTTGATTTCGCTAATAGTACGAATGCAGACTTCACCTAGACGAGTTTCAATGAGTTGTAAAGCCTCTCACTTGTGTTGCATCGTCTTTATTACACACATTATTGCAGAATGCTCTAGGAGGCCGTTTAGTATCCGATGGGTGCGTAGAGGCTCATGTTCAATATTAGCCCTTCTCATAAACCTTCTCATCAACTCTCAAACTCTGCCCGTTGGTTACGTATGCTTCACTGTCTCCTCTTTTGCAGCAAATTTGTAGCTAAAATCCTTCATTTCCTGTTGTTGGAGGCCTGCAGTTCTGAGATGGTCTCGCCTGGTCTTAAACAGCTTGTTTAAGGTCCACAAATCTTATATGCTGTCCAGGTCAGGGGATTGTGAGGGCCATCCTGAAACCTTCAGGTTGTCCATGATGGGTTTTGAGGTATATTGTAGGTCATTATCCTGTTGCAGAAGCCTTCATCTTTCCAGCGTCGGCCTTTTAACAGATGGTCTGATATTTGCATCCAGGGTTTGCTGGTATTTTGTCCGTGGCAGTCAAATGAGACTTTTCTCAGTGTGCTAGAACTCATCCTGAGCTCCACAGTTTCCCCTGAACTGCCATTTCTTAGAATTTCACACTGTAGAAGCCGCAAGCTGACAACGCTTGTTAACGTGGGATTTGAAGAGTCTGAGAATTCATAAAGCTTGGACATTTGATTCAGCTGTAGTTACTCAGTACCGTTGGTGACATCAGTCCTCAGTTCTGGTTTGTTAATCAGTGTCTGAGATCTTATCAAGTCAAGTCGAGAAGCTTTTATTGTCTGTCCATCTGTGTACACAGCTCAGAAATCTGAGCATTGCCATGCTTAGGGTGTCTAAACTTTTGCACAACAAGCTTTGCTTAGTTACAGAGATTAATACTTGACAATTTTAAAAAAAAATCTACAAAATGTGGGCCAAGGGTACCCAAACTTTTGAATGAGGCTGTCCTCACTGTATGTATTAGCGATTGACCTGCTCTCTACTAGTGGCTCTGGTTCTGGGTCAGGTTTTGTTGGTTTTGCTCTCCAGACCAGGTCGGATGGCCTCGGGTGGAGATGGGGTGGATGTACTGCTAATTGATGGATTGTGGGATTTTACCAAATATTGACGGACAAGGAAACGCTAAGTTCTCCCGTTCTCTCCGTGTTCCAGGCATCATGGTGGCCCATAAGGAGTTTGCTACTGCAGGGAAGCAGCCAGGGCTGCAGGTCTGGCGCATCGAGAACATGGACCTGAAGCCCGTTCCCAAGAACCTCTACGGCAACTTCTACACTGGGGATGCCTACCTGCTGCTGCACACCACGCCCGCGCCCTCGCACAGCATTCACATGTGGCTGGGTGAGTAGCGCACTGTCTCCTGAATATCGTGAATAGCCTGTTAGCATTGAATCAGTATGCACTATGTACTACATACATTCTAAGTATTTAGTATTATTTAGTATTTATTACAAGTGATTAAGTATTTATCACAAATTATTCAGTATTCAGTATTTACAATGAAATATTTAGTATCCTCCATGAATTACTACAATGAACAGTATCTTCAGTTACTTGTTCTGTAATTATTACAAATGATTTATTTTTAATTACAAACTGTCCAGTACCCACTATGAATTATTCAGTATCCACTATGAATTATTAAGTTTTTACTTTTAATAATTTAGAATCCACTATGAATTATTCAGATTCTACTTTTAGTGGGTCATTATCCACTATGAATTATTCTCTATCTACAATGAATTAATTATTTAGTATCTACTATGAATGATTCAGTTTCTACTTTTAAATATTTAGTATCCACCATTAATTATTTAGTATCTACTATGAATGATTCAGTTTCTACTTTTAAATATTTAGTATCCACCATTAATTATTTAGTATCTGCTATGAATTATTCAGTTTCTACTTTTAAATATTTAGTATCCACTATGAATTATTTAGTATCTACTATGAATGATTCAGTTTCTACTTTTAAATATTTAGTATCCACCATTAATTATTTAGTATCTGCTATGAATTATTCAGTTTCTACTTTTAAATATTTAGTATCCACTATGAATTATTTAGTATCTACTATGAATGATTCAGTTTCTACTTTTAAATATTTAGTATCCACTATGAATTATTTAGTATCTACTATGAATGATTCAGATTCTACTTTTAATTATTTAGTATCCACTATGAATTATTTAGTATCTACTATGAATGATTCAGATTCTACTTTTAATTATTTAGTATCCACTATAAATTATTTAGTATCTGCTATGAATTATTCAGTTTCTACTTTTAAATATTTAGTATCCACTATGAATTATTTAGTATCTACTATGAATGATTCAGTTTCTACTTTTAAATATTTAGTATCCACTATGAATTATTTAGTATCTACTATGAATGATTCAGATTCTACTTTTAAATATTTAGTATCCACTATGAATTATTTAGTATCTACTATGAATGATTCAGATTCTACTTTTAATTATTTAGTATCCACTATGAATTATTTAGTATCTACTATGAATGATTCAGATTCTACTTTTAATTATTTAGTATCCACTATAAATTATTTAGTATCTGCTATGAATTATTCAGTTTCTACTTTTAAATATTTAGTATCCACCATTAATTATTTAGTATCTGCTATGAATTATTCAGTTTCTACTTTTAAATATTTAGTATCCACTATGAATTATTTAGTATCTACTATGAATGATTCAGTTTCTACTTTTAAATATTTAGTATCCACTATGAATTATTTAGTATCTACTATGAATGATTCAGATTCTACTTTTAAATATTTAGTATCCACTATGAATTATTTAGTATCTACTATGAATGATTCAGATTCTACTTTTAATTATTTAGTATCCATGGTGAATTGTCCAGTAACTACTTTGAATGATTGTCTAATGGTCACACACAAATAAAACATAACATAGTGACCATTCTACGTTCCCTCAGTAAACTCAGACCCACTTCTTATAAATATCGAAACACATGACATGATGTCCTGTCTTTACTCATCTAATTTACCCCAGTTAGACGAGGAAGGATGTGGGTTTTTCTTTGAACAGAGTGTTCAGACATCTCTCCTCAGTGAAGTGTTGCAAATACTTCTGCTTATGGTAGCTGAAGCGTTCCGCAGTGCTCCAGTATTTCAGTTCATACTGACTTTATAGTCACTACCTGAAACTGAGAGGTACTGATTATTCCAGTATGAATTCTTCAGCATCTGCTATAAAATTATGTCTACTATGAATCGTTTGGTACCTACTATGAATAATTCAATGTCCACTATGAATTGTTCAGTATCTAATATGTATTATACAGTATCCACTATGAATTATTCAGTACCTACTGCGACTTAATCAGTATCTACTATGAATTATTTAGCCTCCACTATGAATGAACTCGATGTCCACTATGAATTGTTCAGTATCTACTCTAAATTAGTCAGCATCCACTATGAATTATTAAGCATCCATTATGAATTATTCAGTCCCTAGTATAAACTATTCACTATCCACTATGTATTAATTAGTACATACTGTGGTGTTCAGTATTTAATATGTATTATCCGGTATCTACTATGAATTAATCAGTATCTACTATAAATTAATCAGTATCCACAATGAATTATTCAGTACCTACTATGAATTATTCAGTATCCACTATGAATTATTCTTTATCTACTATGAATTATCCAATATCTACTATGAATTTATCGGTATCCACTATGAATTTATCGGTATCCACTATGAATTTATCAGTATCCACTATGAATTATTCAGTATCTACTATGAATTATTCAGTATCTACTATGAATCGTTTAGCCTCCACTAGGAATAATTCAATGTCGACTATAAATTGTTCAGTATCTACTCTAAATTAGTCATCATCCACTATGAATTATCAAGTATCCACTATGAATTGTTCAGTATCTAGTATAGCCTATTCACTATCCACTATGTATTCATTAGTACCTACTGTGTGATATATGTATAATATGTATAATCCAGTATGAATTTATCAGTATCCACTATGAATTAGTCAGTACTGGTCTCTTAAGAATAAGATATTTGGTTTGTAGAACAATTCTGTAAATGAGAACCTATCTGATGTTTAAAGAACCTTCACATAATGTAACGGTTCTACGATTAACCCTTTAAAGCTGCCTCCAAAAACGTACCCCTCTCCTTTAGCTACGACAGTTCTCAGTCCTCTTTCACTTTCACATATGAAGAGCTTTATTTAAGAAGCCTGGGAATATGACCCTTACGACCTCGCCGACTGACCGAGTGGACAGAAGGCAACATGGGTGGAAACAGAAGTTTCATTTTATCAGCTAGACGACTGCATACGGTCCGAGACTGCATACGACTGCATACGGTCCGAGACTGCATACGACTGCATACGGTCCGAGACTGCATACGACTGCATACGGTCCGAGACTGCATACGACTGCATACGGTCCGAGACTGCATACGACTGCATACGGTCCGAGACTGCATATGACTGCATACGTTCCGAGAACCATTCAGGAACCTCTGTTTTTAGGGTGTAGTCATGACTGCTCTGAATCTGATGGTATTTTCTCATGCTAGCTCTTCGCCCTAAAGAACAGCGCATTGTTCGAGTCAGGGCCGTGACTATGTTAACCTGCAGGTTTGTACAGCTATTCCTGAGAGCCACACCCTGAGAGAATTACTGTAATGAACTGAAGAGTGCTTCTCCTGCTCATGTGCTTCTTCCCACGAGACGGAGATTAGCTGCCTTTTGATGCGCATAACATAGCGATCAAGCTGGCCACAACTAGACCTCGTCCAGATGGCCTTGTTCTACAGCGTTACTCATTACAGTCCCTCAGAGCAGAAAGCAGAAGCTGGTCTACAGTTGGGTTCATGTGGTTGCAGTTTGATGGTTTGTCTCGAACTGTGACATTCCAGGAGCTGCAAGTTATGAAGCTCCACCCCATGGTTTAACTCCATCTGTTTAGGCCTGTAGGAGACCACCACTGTCATGCAGAGCTTCCAGCAATAAGGGTGGATATATGATGATGATATGTTATCATTACCTTGATAAATTGTCGGGATATCCTTTATCAGAATGTGATGGGTGTGGATCAGTACTTGTAGGACACTTCTAGAACCCTTATCGTTGTATTGGAGATGCATGCTAAATGGATTACAACCAGAAAACATGGGAATACTGGAGTGTCTGGAGTGGAAAGACTCTTGCTCAGCGTTGTTTCTCATGGGTTCCAGTTGGTTCTTATAGCTCTATAAACAGATCCAGACAGCGGTGCTCTCACGGGAGTGTGTTGGCAGGTCTCTTTATGTCCTGGGATGTGTTGTTGCTGCCAGGAGGTTGTAGGCCAGTTCTGTGCACTGATGAACCTCCTCAGTTTGCTTCAGAGCAGCATTTTAAACTTCTCCTGACGCTTTCCTCCTTATATCCTCACTGTCAGAGGAAAACATTGAGGCTTTTAGAAAACTATGGTTTTCAGTAGCTGCTGTGTATTCATAGTTTAATTATCCAGTATGTACTTCTATGTACTTTGAATTTCTAAGTAACTACTATGAATTATTCGGTATGTACTATTAATATTTTTGGTAACTTTTTTACGATACGATACTTTTATTGTCATTGCACAATGTACAACGAAATTGAGGTGCAATCCTTAAGGTGATTAAACATACAATAAATAACACAACTAAAAAAACAAAAATATACACACAAATGTACACAGTGGATGATGAAAATATATACAATATAATTACAGATATTGCACAACTCTGAGTAGTAAGAGAACTACTTTAATTATTCAATATCTACATTATTAACTTATTAAGTAACTTCTGTGAATCATTCAGTATTCACTATGAATTATTATTGTCCACTTTGAATTATTAAGTAACTACTAAGTATTCATACTTGTTATTCAGTATGTACTTTGAATTACTTGGTAACTACTATGAATTATTCTGTATGCACCATGAATATTCTGTGTATGTATTTTTCAGTAACAACTATACGTTATTCAGTATCTACTATGAATTAGTCAGTACCTCCTGTGAATTATTCAGTATCCAGTATGAATTGTCCAGTAGCTACTATAAATGAATGAATAAATGAATCCTGCTTTTCAGGGGATGAGTGTTCTCAGGATGAGAGTGGAGCGGCTGCCATTTTTTCCACCCAGCTTGACGACTTCCTCGGTGGGGGTCCAGTGCAGTACCGCGAGGTCCAGAATAACGAGTCCGTCACATTCCTGGGCTACTTTAAGTCTGGCGTCAAGTATAAGGTGGGTATAAGGTCTTTGTGAAGAGCTAGCTCTCTGTACAGCACTCTGCACTCTGTACAATCAGCAGTTTATATAAAGGACATCAGTGCAAAGTGGCCCACCAGAGATCCAAATCCAGCGAGTCATAGGCTTTATTATTTATCATATGTAATTATTTTCATTATCTAAGCAAAAAATAATAATTCCTAATATCTTTACATTAATATTTACAACTTTACGAATACATATTAAATGCTGCAAACAGATACTGTAATTTAAAATGTGCAGAAAAATCATATTTACATTTGTTCCTGAAAAGGATTTCTCCACTTATTTACACTCATCAACAAAATATGTCATTTAAACAGGGTTCAAACTTTCATATATGACTGTAAGTCCAGTTGTATAGTGATAAACATTGTAAAATTACTTTTTTATGGCTATACATATATATTATAGAGATGTTATGTATAGTAATATAGCAATTTAGTTATATAGTATTGATTAATGTATTGGTTTAATATAGTAATATAATAAATAAATACATTATATGTAGTTATAGTATATGTATATATAGTATAAGTTCCTTTTTTCTTTGTTCGTAATATTTGTAATATCATAAACAAACATTTTTCGTAATGTGAATCTGACAGTTCTTTATATTTCATGCTGAATGGACCAATAGAAATGCTCCAAAATGACTTTTTATAAAATCTTTTTTCATTGACTTTCATTGAAAGTTGTTGTTTTTTTGTATGACAATGACTATATATATATATAAGTTCAATGGTAATATAATTCATTTATATACATTTTTGTACTTATATGTTAAAACAGTAATACAAATACATTTAATTACATATAATTATAATTACAGTATGTGTTGGTCCAGTAGTGGGGCAGTGGTGGCTCAGCAGTTAGAGCTCCAGGCTATTGATGACAGGGTTGTGGGTTCGATACCCCGGGCTCGGCAAGCTGCCACTATTGGGCCACTATTGAGCAAGACCCTTCACCCTCTCTGCTTCCCGGGCGCTGCAGCAATGGCTGCCCACCGCTCCGGGCAGATGTGTGTGTTTCACTGGTGTGTGTGTATGTATGTGTGTATGCCAAATTCCAAAAAAAAGTCACAACTGGTGATTATATGCTTGTCTATTGTCTAAACCCTGTGGGGGAGAGCAGGACCAGAGAAATCTCCTCTCTTCTACAGTCATGCTGATTCATCCTAGAAAGATCTGGAAAATCCAGCTTTAAAAAAATGGAGAAGAGAAAAGTACTTCAGCCGTTGCCTCTGTTAACGACATGTTGAAGGCCCCTGAGTCTGAGGCCAGCCGCAACCAGCAGGACGACTACAGCGACCGGGTGCTCGGTTCCTGTTCCACTGGTCCCTCTTAATGAACTCCAGATTTGCTTACGCTTTGCGAGAGCGTTTCAGTGGTGGACTGTTCCTCACATTGTGTTCAGAGTGCTGTGGAGGAAGATCACGCATCAGAACCAGTATGGGGCATTCATTACCTCAGTCAGGCAACATTTTTCCACTACACACACACACACACGCACACACACACCACAGTTTCGTTACCACAGGCTGCTTCAGGACAGCACGAATGCAGCTATGTGGGTCTGTTTTCAATTCCCTGCTAGACTAAATGAACCGCCTTTGTTGCAGCGGTTTCTTTTGTGAGAAAGCACCAAGAACAGAAATGCACATTTTTTTCAGAGCAACGCGCCGTTCTGAAAAACCACAGAAAGTCTACACACACAAATATGTCACATCTGCAAGCTGCAGCTCTGCAGGAGCATTTCTATTGGTCTGTTCATCTTGAAATTCTCCTAAAATGCTGTGGAAAACAGCAAAAATGGAAATACGAGTATTTGTCACTGCGAAATGTGTCCTTCGCATTTGACCCATCTGTGGTAGAGAACATACACACACACACACACACACGCAGACTAGTGAACTAGGGGCAGTGAGCACACACACACACACACACACACACTCACACACACACACACTCATTCCCAGAGCCTTGGGCAGCCGGCTCCAGCGCCCGGGGAGCAGAGAAGGTGAAGGGCCTTGCTTAAGGGCCCAACAGTGTTGCATTCAGACACAGTGTTTCAGTCTTGCCTGTTCTTTGATTGAGGTACAGCACAGGCCAGCCAGTCAGAATCAAGCTCATTTGCATATTTCAGTCTTAAAGGCAGAGTTGAATTCTAGGAAATACAGGGAGACTATACAGGGAAAATGCAGCTCATGGTTATTATAGCTGAACCCATCAGTGGAGCTCAGGGAAGTATGGAAGACGGGCTCTGCAGATGATCCACTGTTCCACTATCTTGGGTGTAGTGCCACCATCCAGTTCTACTCATTATTGTCTCTCTCCAGAAAGGTGGGGTTGCATCTGGGTTCCATCATGTGGAGATCAACGAGGCCAACGTGAAGCGCTTGTTGCACGTCAAGGGTAGGAGGGCTATCAGAGCCACTGAAGTGGACTTCTCCTGGACCAGCTTCAACAAGGGGGACTGCTTCATCGTGGATCTGGGCAAGGTATCATTTCCAGAGTCCAGCACTCATGATGATTAGATAAGTCCTGTGGCAGGCGTCAATACTTCTGGGCCTGGAGGGCTGGAGTCCAGCACAGACTGCACATAATCAAGTCTGTTGGAGATAACTGTGTGTGTGTGTGTGTGTGTGTGTGTGTGCTGTCTTTGTAGGACATCTACCAGTGGAGTGGCAGCGAGTGTAACCGCTTTGAGAAGCTGAAGGCCTCCGAGGTGGCCATCGATATCCGTGACAACGAGAGGAATGGCAGGGCCAAGCTGCACATGGTGGATGAGGGGGCGGAGCCACAGGAGATTATTAATGTGAGGAGGACTTCTTGGCAAATTGGACAAATGCAGTGAGAGAAATACACTAGAGGGCGCTCCACAGCTGGCTGGCATTCTGGCTGCTGAGTGCTAATTGGTTGCCATTCTGGCTACTGAGTGCTAATTGGCTGCATTCTGACTACTGAGTGCTAATTGGCTGCATTCTGACTACTGAGTGCTAATTGGCTGGAATTCTGACTACTGAGTGCTAATTGGCTGTTTTCTCTTTACTGAGTGCTAATTGGCTGGAATTCTGACTACTGAGTGCTAATTGGCTGGCATTCTCACTACTGAGTGCTAATTGGTTGCCATTATGGCTACTGAGTGCTAATTGACTTGCATTCTCACTACTGAGTGCTAATTGGCTGCATTCTGCCTAGAGTGCTAATTGGCTGCATTCTGGCTACTGAGTGCTAATTGGCTGCATTCTGGCTACTGAGTGCTAATTGGCTGCATTCTCACTACTGAGTGCTAATTGGCTGCATTCTCACTACTGAGTGCTAATTGGTTGCCATTCTGGCTACTGAGTGCTAATTGGCTGCATTCTCACTACTGAGTGCTAATTGGCTGCATTCTCACTACTGAGTGCTAATTGGCTGCATTCTCACTACTGAGTGCTAATTGGTTGCCATTCTGGCTACTGAGTGCTAATTGGCTGCATTCTCACTACTGAGTGCTAATTGGCTGCATTCTCACTACTGAGTGCTAATTGGCTGCATTCTGGCTACTGAGTGCTAATTGGCTGCATTCTCACTACTGAGTGCCAATTGGCTGCATTCTCACTACTGAGTGCTAATTGGCTGCATTCTGGCTACTGAGTGCTAATTGGCTGCATTCTCACTACTGAGTGCTAATTGGCTGCATTCTCACTACTGAGTGCTAATTGGCTGCATTCTGGCTACTGAGTGCTAATTGGCTGCATTCTCACTACTGAGTGCTAATTGGCTGCATTCTCACTACTGAGTGCTAATTGGCTGCATTCTGGCTACTGAGTGCTAATTGGCTGCATTCTCACTACTGAGTGCCAATTGGCTGCATTCTCACTACTGAGTGCTAATTGGCTGCATTCTCACTACTGAGTGCTAATTGGCTGCATTCTGGCTACTGAGTGCTAATTGGCTGCATTCTCACTACTGAGTGCTAATTGGCTGCATTCTGGCTACTGAGTGCTGATTGGCTGCATTCTCACTACTGAGTGCTAATTGGCTGCATTCTGGCTTCTGAGGGCTGATTGGCTGCATTCTCACTACTGAGTACTGACTGTTGGTGCTCACTGGAATGACATCTTGAATGAGCTCCATATGAACCCATTCATTTTGGTCTTGCTCAGGCTCAGGAGCGCCCTCTAGTGTCTGAACAGACTGAACAACGTAATTGCATCCACATGATAAATGCGGTGGTACCCCTTTTCCAGCCATAGCATGAGTGCACACCTAATGAGTGCAAGGGAGTGGGAGAAGGGGGAGGAGGGCAGAGGGGGTAGTGAGGGGCTTGTCTTGCATGGCAGTCAGACTGAGAGCATTGTCCGATGTCCGATGTTTGGAGCTGCAGAGTGTGACTGAGCTGAGCTGATGTAATGAATCTCTTCCAGGCTCTGGGCCCTAAGACTGCAATCGCCCCGGCTACGGCGGATGACGAGCAGGTGGACAAGTCCAACAGGAACAAGGGGGCGCTGTACATGGTAACACAGTCTTATAGATTGGTGAAATAAGTACAATTGTAAAATAAATGTTACACTTTACATATATATACTATAATAATATATAAAATAATATATATATAGCTTTTATTAGTTCTATATATATATTTTCTATATAAACCTTTAATTTATTGTTACTTTTTTACTATTAATATATAATTATATAATTATTATTATATATATCATATTATTATTATGCTGTTTTTGTATGCCTTCCTTCTTGCACTTTGAGCTGCATTATATATGAAAAATACCATATAATTATGTTATAATTATGTAACATATTATTTGTATTATATTTTAATATTTTTTAGAATATAAAAAAAAAATATATATATATAATATAAATCTATGTCCTAATGTTCTATGGCCGTTTTGCAGATATCTGATGCCACTGGCTCCATGAAGACGTCTGTGGTGGCCCAGTCCAGTCCGTTCAAACAGGCCATGCTCTCAGCCGACGAGTGCTACATCCTGGACAACGGCGTGGATAAAAACGTGTTTGTTTGGAAAGGTGTGTCTCAGAGTCGTTTATGATGTTCGGGGTGAAGTCTGGTACCTGACAGAACTTTCCAGTTCCCTGGGTGGAGTGTGTTTTCCTCAGGCGCTGAGCAGAAGGCAAACCTGCTACTTTAGATTCTTAGGATAGTTTTGGTTGCGGCTGCATGAGAGCATGTCCTCAATCCCCCTCATCTGGGTTCAGCTTTAAAGGGCGAGGACTTTGGATCCTGTTAACTCACTATAAAGACATTTTCTCACTGTAAGATTATAAAAACTAATATTATTAAAAAAACGTATTAGACGTTACTATAAAGAGTATTTTAGTTATAAAGGCTTAAACCTGTATCCATATTATAATTATAACTTTTAGTGTATTTATAGTATAGTACTTTTTGTTATAAAGACATATTAGAATAACTTTAATACTACAAAGACTGTTTTCATACAGACACATATATAACTTGTTATAGCTATAGAATTATAAAGGCTTATTATTATAGTCATTACATTTTTCTATTATATTAATATACAATTTTTTATAGTGTAAGAAACCATACTGTTATAAAGACTTACTATAGCAGCTTATAATAGCTATAATATCAAAATGTTATAAAGGATTACTGTACAAAGTGTTATGTTGGTAGGAATATAAATAGCTTAACTTATATAGTATTATAAATATAAATATATTTTATTATTAAATCTTACTATAATAGTGTACTGTTATAAAAATTTACTATAGCAACTTATAATAGCTATAATTATATTATATTATATATATATATATATATATATATAATATTATGATATTATAAAAAGACTTTATAAATATAGATTTATAAAGGCTATTGTTATATATAAGACTTACTACAACATATTATAATTGTAATCTTATTATAAATATATTTCATTAATAAATCTTACTGTAGCAGCTTCTTTTTTCTATAGTGCAAGAAAGTGAACTGTTATAAAGACTTACTAGAGCAACTTATAATAGCTATAATTATATATTATTTATTATTAAATCTTACTGTAACAGCTTATTTTTTCTATAGTGTAAGAAAGTGTAGTTATAAAGACCTACTATAATAGCTATAATATTAAAACCACTGTTGTTATAAAGGTTTACTGTAAAAAAATATTATGTTGGTAAGAATATAAAGAGTTTAATAATGTATATAGTATTATAAATATACACTATATTATTATAAGAAACGTGCAGCCTTTATGAATATAGTGTTATTACAGTCTCTACATATTTGAGCAGCTTTATAGCTCATATGAAACGCTGCCTGGTAAATCAGTCATCTTCAAAACTTCAGTCATCCTCTGTTTCTATTCAAGGTCCAAATGCTAACGCAGAAGAGCGCAAGTCAGCCATGAAGGTCGCTCAGGATTTCATTAAATCAAAGAACTACTCCAGTAAAACACAGGTAAGCAGCCCCGCAGGCACCTTCAGCAGTGTTCAGTGTTAAAGCCAGAGAGGAAGGTAATTCCAGTCTCACCTGTTTCTGTCGCTACAGATCCAGGTGCTGCCAGCAGGGGGCGAAACCACTCTTTTCAAGCAGTTCTTCTCTGACTGGAAGGATAAGGATCAAACTACAGGCCCAACTAAAGTTTACACCGTCGGCAAAATCGCACAGGTGAAGCAAATCCCCTTCGACGCCTCCACCCTGCACTCCAACAAGGCCATGGCTGCTCAACACAACATGGTGGATGACGGATCTGGAAAAGTTCAGGTAAACAGCTAAGAGGCCCTCTGTGTCACAGCGGTCAATCCAGCGTTTCATTCAATAAAAGTAATCATTGATTAGTTTTTAATCAATCATTTATGATCCACAGTTTCTAACTTTCATAACTGCACAGTGAGTACTCAGTAATTCATAGTGGATACTGAATAATCCATAGTGAGTACTCAATAATTCATAGGGAATATTGAATAATTCATAGGGGATATTGAATAATTCATAGGAGATACTCAATAATTCATAGTAGATACTGAATAATCCATAGTGAGTACTCAATAATTCATAGGGGATATTGAATAATTCATAGGGGATACTGTATAATTCATAGGAGATACTCAATAATTCATAGTAGATACTGAATAATCCATAGTGAGTACTCAATAATTCATAGGGGATATTGAATAATTCATAGGGGATACTGTATAATTCATAGTGAGTACGCAATAATTCATAAGGGATACTGAATAATTCATAGGGGATACTGTATAATTCATAGTGAGTACTCAATAATTCATAGTGGATACTGAATAATTCATAGTGGATACTGAATAATTCATAGTAGATACTGAGTAATTCATAGTGAGTACTCAATAATTCATAGGGGATATTGAATAATTCATAGTGAGTACTCAATTCATAGTGGATACTGTATAATTCATAGTGGATACTGAATAATTCATAGTAGATACTGAGTAATTCATAGTGAGTACTCAATAATTCATAGTGGATACTGTATAATTCATAGTGAGTACTCAATTCATAGTGGATACTGTATAATTCATAGTGGATACTGAATCATTCATAGGGGATACTGTATAATTCATAGTGAGTACTCAATAATTCATAGGGGATAATGTATAATTCATAGTGGATACCCAATAATCCATAGGGGATACTGAGTAATAAACAATATATACAACATATTTCATAATATATACTGAAAACTAATTAACATAGCTCAAACTAACTCATTCATAGTAGATACTGAATAATTCATAGTGGGTACTGAAAACTGTATTGTAGATATTTAATAATTCATATCAGATAGTGAAACATATAGTATTTACTGATTCATAGTGGATACTAAATCATTGACAGTACATACTGAATATATCATAGTAGTTATTGAATAATTCAAAGTTGATACCGAGTAATTATTACAGCACATATTGAATAATATACAGTAGATACAGAATAATTCATATTAGTTACTGAATAATTCACAATACATACTAAACAATTCATAGTATATATTTAATAATCCGTTTCATATACTGAATTATTCATAATGGATACTGAATAATTATTACAGTACATGAATAATTTATAGTAGATACTGAATAATTTATAGTGGCTACTATTCCTTTTATAAAATACTCTGAATTATGCAAGCCGATATTAAATAATTCATAGTGGATACTGAATAATTATTACAGTACATATTAAATATTTCATAGTAGATACTGAGCAATTCTTAGTGGATACTGAATAATTCATATGAGATATTTAATAATTTGTATCATATACTGAATAATTAATGAAATGTGATTAAAACAGTTAAATATACTAAATATTAAATATACTCTCTGTCAGATTTGGCGTGTGGAGGGAGGAGCGCGTGTCCCAGTTGACCCCGCCTCATACGGTCAGTTTTTCGGAGGAGACTGTTACCTCATTCTCTACACCTACAAACAGGGCAGCAGGGAGCAGCATATCATCTACACCTGGTGAGTGACCCACAGTCCTGCATGGAGCTCTGCTGTTCAAGCGTATGGGACTGTAACCAGCGTTCATTTTCCACATCTTTAAATCACAGTTTAAGCATTAATAGACATTTCTGGAAGGTTTTGCTCATAATCAAGACATATGACAACAGTTTTAACTATATCGCTGCTGTCCAGTGAAAACCATGTATCTCCATTTTTGCCCGTTTTTAGTTTTCTCCATGGTCTGAACCCTGTAGCTGCTTCTGTACACTGTGTAAATCATTCTGGATGAAAGGACCAATAGAAATGCATGAATTATGCATGAATGCACAAATTACATGAACTTTCTTTCAAAGTCAAGGACATGTTTGCCTGTTCACTATTTTGGAGATACATGTTTTTCACTGGATGGTGATGATCAAATAGATGAAATGCTGGATTTACTGTTATACACAGATTTTTGGTAAGTGTGTGTTGTGTGTGTGTGTGTGTGTGTTTGGGTTTTCAGGCAGGGTTTAAAGAGCACGCAGGACGAGCTCGCTGCTTCTGCCTTCCTCACTGTCCAGCTGGACGACTCTATGGGTGGAGCTCCCGTCCAGGTGAGGTTGTGCTGTAATGATAATAGAGTTAAATGCCTGATTATTGCAGTTGATAGTTATTGATTATATATTCTGTATACAAATCTAAATAAGGCCCTTATTTGGTAGTATTAATTATACTACATTAATTTATATCATATTGCCCTCATTAATTGTTTTTATTTTAATTATTATATTTTGATTAATTGTTGTGTTTATTATTTAAATGCAGACTGGCTGAGTTACTCTTGTGCTATAGGACGAAGTGAAGTCTGGAGGCCTTTGGAGGCTCCTGGGAATTGAAACGGTTTAAATCTGGTGTTAAATGCATGTAAATATGTGTCCCTGCTCAGGTGCGTGTCACTCAGGGCCAGGAGCCGCCCCACCTGATGAGTCTATTTAAGGGAAAGCCCATGATCATTCACACCGGTGGAACGTCTCGCAAAGGAGGCCAGAGCCAGGCGGCCGGAACCCGACTGTTCCACGTCCGCACCAGCAGCGCCAAGGCCACCAGGGCTGTGGAGGTAAGGAGAGCGTCCAGCTGATGTTGATCTGTGGGTGCAAGTGAAGTGAACGGCTGTAGGGATGGACCATGCATGGACCAAGTAATACCAGGCCTTAATATGAAGTGCTGATATTAAGAGTGTGTTCTAATAATAATAATAATAATAATAATAATAGTTATTAACACAATTACTATCTTCTCTGTAGGTTAAGCCTTCTGCGTCTAACCTGAACACCAATGACGTTTTCGTGCTGAAGACGCCTGACTCCCTGTTTGTGTGGAGGGGCACCGGGGCCAGTGGGGAGGAAGGGGACGCTGCTAAGCATGTGGTCACCTTCCTGGGAGGGAAGCCCACTGATGTGGCTGAAGGCAAAGAGCCAGGTGAGGAGTCCTGTTTCTGTTAGCCCACAACTCTAATGTGAGCATGTGTGAATTCAGGATTGAAGTAGAAATGCAGAATTGAGGTATAAAGGCAGGATTCACATACTAAGGTGGGACATATGTATCAAGACAGGATTGAAGTAAAAAGGCAGTAATTAAGTGTCAAGGCAGGATTGAAATACTAAAGCAGGACTGAAGTATACAGGATTGAATTTTAAAGGCAAGATTGAAATAAAAAGGCAGGTTTGAAATATAAATATTTATTTAAATTTAAATTATATATTTAAATATATAATATTTGACAGTTCAAATATTAAGGGTTGAAAAAAACAGGCTTGAAGTATAAGAGCAGAATTTATGTATTAAGGTAGGGTTGAATTTTGAAGGCAGATTTGAAGTAAAAAAGACAGATTTAAAGTATAAAGGCAGGATTAAAAAAATATGGGGTTCAAATATTAAGGATTGAACAAAAACAGGCTTGAAGTATAAAAGCAGAATTTATGTATTAAGGTAGGGTTGAATTTTGAAGGCAGATTTGAAGTAAAAAAGACAGATTTAAAGTATAAAGGCAGGATTAAAAAAATATGGGGTTCAAATATTAAGGATTGAACAAAAACAGGATTTAAGTATAAAAGCAGATTTTAGGCATTACGGTAGATTTGAATTTTAAAGGCAAGATTGAAGTAACAAGGCAGGTTTAAAGTATAGAGGCAGGATTGAAATATAAAGACAGTTCACATATTAAGGTGGGACTGGAGTATAAAAACAGGATTCAAATATTAAGGCAGAATTGAGGGAACAAAAGCAGGATTGAAGTATAAAGGCAGGATTCAAACATTAAGGCCGGACTGAAGTAAAAAGGCAGGTTTAAAGTATAAAGGCAGGATTGAAATATAAAGAGAGTTCAAATATTAAGACAGGATTGAAGTATAAAGGCAGGATTCAAATATAAAGGCAGGGCTGAAGTATAATGGCAGGATTAAAGTATAAAGATAGGATTGAAGTATAAAGACAGAGTTCATACATAAAGGCAGGATTGAAGTATAAAGATAGGATTGAAGTATAAAGACAGAGTTCATATATAAAGGCAGGATTGAAGTACAATGTCCTCACTTTTATAAATATAGAACTTTAAACTGCGACAGTAATCATATCTGACTGCTTTCCAAGACCCAGATTTACCACTGGACTAAATGGTTTTAATGGTGAAATACAGTAAAACACGGTTTCCTGCCGCTCAGTGGAAAACTGGGTTTTGTTTAATGTTTGGATGGTAAATGATGGGATATTAACATTCTCCCTGTGTCTGCTGTCTCTGTGTAGCGGGATTCTGGGCGGCTCTGGGAGGAAAGGCGGAGTATCAGACCTCCAAAGCTCTGCAGAAAGTGGTCAAGCCCCCCCGACTGTTTGGCTGCTCCAACAAGACCGGCCGGCTCGTGGTAAACTAGATTGTCTGGACTTGTAGACACTCTTGCTCTGTTGATTCTTGGGGTGAATGACAGAGCAAGAAGGTGATTGGCTGTGTCAGATATTGCATCAGTTAGCTAATGACCATGTCCAGCCTCTGCCAGCCTGTCCATGGGGAAGTAGGACAGAAGGTCTGGACGGCCGGATTTGGAGTATATCAGTTATATTCACTAAATATAACCAACTCTAATCCAAACATACTGAACTTCCAAACACACTCTTAAATATATAAAATATATAAAAATAATGTTTTTCCTGGTGCATCGATCAAAAATCCTTTTGTAGCACCTTTATTTTTGAGAGTGTGGGCGGGGCTAGGGCAAAGGTAGACAAGGTCAAGGCGGAGCCACACATTAAAACAACAATATGAATACAATTAAAACTATTTCAATACCAAAAAATACATTTATTACATTTTAAATGTCCAAGAAAAGGCAGAATTGAGTTACTGCTCCCTCTAGTGGCAGAGCACTGGTTTGAGTCAAAATGTGTTTTTTTTTCTCTCAGGTTGAGGAGGTGCCTGGAGAGTTCACCCAGTCAGACCTGGCCACTGATGATGTCATGTTGCTGGACACTTGGGATCAGGTGGGTTAAGCTAGAAAAAATGTATTGCACCAGAACAGTAACAAAAACATATTTTATTATTTATATAATAATATATTTTTTCTTTTTTACTTTAAGTTAAACTTTACTTTAAGTTTTTTACTTTTAAGATTTTTAAAAAGCTATAAAAAATATAGTTAATATAAAAATATTTAAAAAGTTTAGTTTTAATACCAAAACAAATCTATAAAAGTAAATAAAAAAATTTAAATACTTTTAGTACAACAAAAAATCTCAACTAAATGATAAATGGATTTAAAATTTGTAGTACAAAAAAAACATTACATTAAAAATATTTATTACTTTTAGTACAACAACAAAAAACAAATAAATAAAATCTTAAAAGATTTCAAACAAAATGCATTTAAAAATGGATTTATTACCTTTTTGTACAACATTAAATAACACGAAAAATACATTATAAATTGAAAGATTTACAAAACAAAAACATGAATTATTTGCATTAAAATGTGATACATTTGTAAATGATTTATTAATTTATTAATCCAACAACAAAATATAAATTCCTAAATCATTTCAGCTATGCTAGGACATAATTACATTCACAAGCTAATTGTGGTACTCTGTGACCTGCAGATCTTCCTCTGGGTCGGCAAAGATGCCAACGAGGTAGAAAAGACAGGAGCACCAAAGATCGGTAAGATACCAGGTTTGGTTATCGAGCTGCAGTTCAGCTGTACTGAGCAGTAAAGGCTTTTTATGACCACGGCGATGCTGAAAAAGATGCTGTGTGTTTTTCCACAGCTAAAGAGTACGTGGACTCTGACCCGTCCGGGCGACGTGGTATTTCCATCACAACCATTAAGCAGGGGGCTGAACCTCCCACCTTTACTGGCTGGTTCCAGGCCTGGGACAGCAACATGTGGGACACCGACCCGCTGGAGAGGATCCGTGCCCGATTTTAACTCTACTCTTTAAGCTCTTCCTGTGCTCTGTCTTTCTCTGCCTGCTGCATAAACAGCCTCTTTCACACTCCTATGATGCCATATCACACTCAGAAACAGCTTCTTTAGCCATCTGAAACATATATATCATCATAATTAAATATGTTTTATATTAAAAATATATCAAATCCTATGTAGTCAAACGCATGCTTATAGATCAGTGTGTCTACAGTATATGTTTCTGCATGGAAAGGAAAACCAGTAGAATACCAGACACAAAAATAGGCACAGTCATCACGTAAACTGCCAACTAATCACTGCCGATATATTGAGAATTAATCAGGTTTATTGATTAATTGTAGGAGTCCTACAAATACATTCAGCAGGACAGTGCTTTTGGGAAACTGACCATGGACAAGCGGTTAGTGCATGAACTTGGGACTGAATAGGCCCAATAATTAATTAAATGTTTCTGCTCAAGGTGAGGGTCATATCTGACAATCATATCCATTAGTAAAGCACTGTTTATTAAACTATTGAAGAATAAAATTAACATACAAATAAAAAAAATCATTATTTCAGCCCATTAAAAGAAGCTGAAGGCTGAACTGTTGATGTCTGGGGTAATGGCTCATGGACCAAAGCCAAAAACAAAGACAGATACTTCCTGTTCATTCTCTCCTCTGTCAACTTTCCTCTTCCAGGACAAACACAAGAGCTGATTCACCAAATCTGATCTATCGGTTTCATCAGCCAATAGCAGCCCTAGTACTGTTTAAAGCTGCTACAGTGTAAATCAGGCCTGTAGTGTTGCCAGATTCTCTATGTGTTTAGTCTAAAACTCCTCTGTTTGCTTACTGCTAGTTTCCTGCTAGCTGTTATCGCCTTCTGTGTGGATGTGCATATGGACCTGCGTTCATTCTGCCAGGGTACGGGACGGGAGTCGTGGATAAATCATGGATGATTTATTTTTTTAGGCACGTTTTCTTTGCACACTTCAATATTGGTGTGTCTTTGTTCTGCTTTTAATAAAATTCCTCTATTTAAAGACTGGAGTTACAGAGCTTTTATTTGCTGTAGATGCTAATATGTGACGCTAACAGCAGATTGTCCTGTAAGTTGTGAGGTAGAGGCGCCGTGCACGTGAGGTCCAGTTCTGACACGTACATGTCCATTGTAGGTGATGGCGGACAGGCGTTAGCATGGGCGCTCTGGCTGGTCTGAGCTGCACTATGTGCTGGGCCATGTTCCTCCAGTAATTAAATTAAACATTATTAAACTATTCTGTGACTTGTGCCACAGTGGTCCTTCAAATATAATATATGATACACTAAATGGACAAAAGTATTTGGACACCTGCTGATTCATTGTTTTTTTCTGAAATCAAGGGTGTTAGAAAAGAGTTGATCCTGCTTTTGTTGGAGTAACTGTCTCTACTGTCCAGGGAAGAAGACTTTCTGCTGGAATTTGGAGGAGCATTGCTGTGAGGATTTGGTTGCATTTAGTGACGAGGGCGAGGGTTAGTGAGGTCAGGATGTTGGATGATGATGATGATCACCAGCCCACCTCATAATCCCCAACTCATCCCAACCCAAAAGTACTGAATGGAGCACCATCTATCCATCATTCCAGAGAACCCAGTTCATCCACTGCTCCACAGCTCAATGCTGGCGGGCTTTATACCCCTCTATAGCCCACGCCTGACATTAGGCAGAATGGTGCCAATAGGTTCATGTTTATCTTATCTTATACTTTTCTATTAGAAGGGCATTAGACAAGATGTGTCAGCAATGAGTGCAACTTAAAGTAGCTGAATGCACTCATTAGAAGAGGTTTCCACAAATATTTGGACATATAGTGTATTAACTATATGATTATGGATATATAAAATATTACACACATATAATATAATACATAATATTATACATACTTGGAGTGTTTTTGCACTCACTGACCTCTGAGCAGGTTTCACACCTCTGTGTGTGTGTGTGTGTGTGTGTGTTCACTGAATGATTGATGGCTCTTTTGAGTTGAACTTGGCATCACTCTTCCTCCAGAGACATCCATCACCCTCCTCGCCCCCCCATCAGGCCGGGAAGTGAGAATGCAGTCGTGCAGCAGCTTGTTCAGTACCAGCGGATTTTAATCCACCTAAATCCGGCACATAAATACAGACAGGAGCCCTAAAAAAGGCTTTCTTTAATAATAATCTTTAATAATATTTATACGAATTAAGAGTATAAGAATTGTTTTCCCGCCAATGTGATTAGCATTATTATTAGCACAGAGTTTTTATATATTATATATACCTTCCAATGTTCAAATCCAATATTCTTAATCATTAAAAGATCATTGCTCGCTTACAATTGTCTTAAAGTGACAATAATATTATTTATTGCAATCAGTCCTGGTACAATATATTGTCCAGAAACAATGATGGTTAGTATGACAGATCAACTGACCAGAGACTTTAACTGCCTGGGGGACTAGAGCTGACCAGCAGACACTCGTCCAGCCTGTTGCAGAATCAGAATCAGAACATTACTGATCCCTATAACACCCTGAGATTAAATTAGAGAAAAAAATATAGAATTATTAAAAAAAAAAAAAAAAAAAAAAAAAAAAAAAAAAATATATATATATATATATATATATATATATATATATATATATATATATATGCATGTTTATAAATTATATGAATATATTAAAGAGGTAATAACTGTGATAATAAATATGCAACATGCCGTATAAAGCAGTCTGAATTACTGCATCTCGTACATATTAAAATTAATTGCATTATTATTATTACTGCACATATAAACAGTATAATATAAAGTATAGGCACAGCTGAACCATAGTGTCACACACTGAGGGAGGAGCTATAGAGTTTGATGGCCGCAGGTAGGAAAGACCTGCATATTTTTGTATATTTAATACAGTTAATTCTGCATAATCATCATATTTCTATACAATTAGTTCAGGCTGAAGAGTCCAAAAAAAACACTGTAGGATATAGTATATATGGACACGCCCCTTGGTCCTATATGGCGTCAGACTGAAAAGACAATATGGGGTACTATTAAACACCCATCCCTAGAGTCAGGAGAAGGGACGCGACCAATAGGGCAGCGTGAGCATCCCATGAGCGCATGGGATGCTGGGAAATGAAGTTTCTTCAGAAATCCCACTACTTTTCCATGGTCTGCAGGAACTGTCTGATAAAACCTGAGTCATGTTGGTCAGGTTTGGTCACTAATTCAAAACAGGCCATGGATCTGACCAAGTCTTTCACTGTGACAAAGTCCAGTTGTTCCATTTTGTCCAGCAGGTGGCGATACATATCTAGCAGTGGTTTAAGGAGCAAATGGTTATTGAGTAAAATTCTTGATAAAACTGAATGTACTAAATATACAGAACTGTGGTGATTATGCAGAACCAACTATATTAAATATACAGAAATCTACACAAACAGGACAATTATATACTCTATACCCTATATACACTTTCTCTTATACACTCTATACACGGACATACCAGCCCATAACAATATATCTATATATCTATATCTATCTATCTATTACATACAGTGAGTCCAAGAAGTATTTGATCCCTTGCTGATTTTCTTTGTTTGCCCACTAATAAAGACACTATCCTTCTGCACTTTTAATGGTAGATATATTCTAACATGGAGAGACAGAATATCAAGACAAAAATCCAGAATATAATTTTAAAGAATATATTTTAATTAATTTGTATTTCAATGAGGAAAATAAGTATTTGATCCCTCTTGCCAAACACACTCAATACTTAGTGGCAAAGCCTTTGTTTGCAAGCACAGCGGTGAGACGTTTGTTGTAGTTAACCACAAGTTTAGCACACACACCAGGGGGAATTTTGGCCCACTCTTCTTTGCAGATCCTCTCTAAATCATGAAGGTTGGTGGGCTGTCGCTTGGCAACTCTGACCTTCAGCTCCCTCCATAGATTTTCGATCGGATTGAGGTCTGGCGACTGGCTGGGCCACTCCATGACCTTAATGTGATTTTTCTTGAGCCAATCCTTTGTTGCCTTTGCTGTATGTTTAGGGTCGTTATCATGTTGGAAGACCCAACCACGGCCCATTTTCAGATCCCTGGCAGAGGGGAGGAGGTTGTCCCTCAGGATTGTGCGGTACATGGCTCCATCCATCTTCCCAGTGATGCGGTGAAGTAGCCCTGTACCCTTGGCAGAGAAACACCCCCAAAACATTATGCTTCCACCTCCATGCTTGACGGTGGGCACAGTGTTCTTGGGGTCATAGGCAGCATTTTTCTTCCTCCACACATGGCGGGTGGAGTTGAGGCCAAAAAGTTCAATTTTGGTCTCGTCTGACCACAAAACCTTCTCCCAATAACTTGGTTCATCTTTCAAATGATCATTGGCATACTTGAGGCGCGCCTCCACATGTGCTCTCTTCAGCAGGGGTACCTTTCGGGCACTGCAGGATGTGAATCCATTGTTGCGCAAAGTGTTGCCAATTGTTTCCTTGCAAACTGTGGTCCCAGCTGCCTTCAGGTCATTTGCTAACTCCTGCCGAGTGGTTGCAGGACGATTTCTGACTGTTCTCAGCATCATTGCCACCCCACGAGGCGAAATCTTCTTTGGAGCACCGGGCCGAGGTCTGTTGATTGTCATGTTATACTCTTTAAACTTTCTGATAATTGCACCAATAGTTGTTACTTTCACATCCAACACCTTACTAATCTTTTTGTAGCCCATTCCAGCTTTGTGAAGGTCAACAATTCTGACTCTGAGGTCCTGTGACAGCTCTTTGGTTTTACCCATGTTGGAGACTTGAAATCTGTGTGATCTGTCTGATTCTGTGGACAGGTGTTTTTCACACAAGTGATTAGTGAGAACAGGTGGCTTCAGGTCAGGTAACAAGTTGATTGGGAGTGTCTAACTGGTCTGTAAAAGCCAGAACTGCTAATGAATACTAAGGGATCAAATACTTATTTCACTCCATGAAATACAAATCAATTAATATATATTCCTTAGATTTATTTTCTGGATTTTCTTTTTAATATTCTGTCTCTCCATGTAAGAATACATCTACCATTAAAAGTATAGAATGATCATGTCTTTATTAGTGGGCCAACGAAGAAAATCAGCAAGGGATCAAATACTTCTTGGACTCACTGTATATATATACATATATACATACATATATATATATATAGAGAGTGGAAAGGCCTGCAGTGTTAAACCAGATAAGTGCACTGCAGCTCATATATATATATATATATATATATATATATATATATATATATATATATATATATGGTTGATGTAGGCCAAATATGTAATGAGTAATGAGTCCATTTACATATATATGTGTATTTGGCCTACAGCACTTAATTCCCACACAACTTATAAGATATACAAACACAATTTTATATATATAACATATATATAACATTGCTAATCTGGCTCCAGTGGCCCCTTTTGAGGGGTGGGCCTACATATATTAGGCAGCGAGTGAACAGTGAGTCAGTTCCTGAAGATGATGAAGGATCAGATCAGAACATCTGGTGGGGTCAGAACCTACCAAAAGTGCTCCAAAAAAGGAAGGACAAAAGGAAGGGCGCCCCAAGGCTCATTGATGCTCATGGAGGCCTCGCCCACCTCACAACTTACAGGACCTCAAGGATCTGCTGCTAACGTCTTCAGGACGCAGTCAGAGGTCTTTTAGATCCCATACCTTGATGGCCGTCCCTGTTTGGGACACAACATTAGGCAGGTGGTTTATATATGTACTATATATATATATATATGAGATTGGGAGTGGAAAGGCCTGCAGTGTTAAACCAGAGGAGTGCACTTCAGCTCATACATACACCAAGATAGTGTCCCATTAAGAAGTGAAGAGGTGATAATGACACCAGTAGTGCCATCACAGCCTTTATATAGAGCAGCATTAGAGCTCACAAAGGGCTGAAATCTGCCAGGCTGGCTACTTACGGCCACGTACAGCCTCTCATCCAGTAATGTGGACTGAACTAGACCAGATATTGCTATCATTACTTACATTTTACTGGTAATTCATCAGATATTTCAGCGTTTTCAGCGTCCTGGTGTTATTATATCTCATGTTTATGTTCTAATATGATGTCGATTCCTCTTTGAGCCACCAAACCAGCTCAGTCGAGGCACTGGACTCCACAAGACCTCTAAGGTGGGGCCTCCATGACCCCAATGCTAGCTCACCGGTTGTCCGTTCTTCCTTCCTTGGAGCACTTTTGGTAGGTGCTGAACACTGCACTGTAGAAAACACCCCAAAAGACCTGCCTGATGTTCTGGAGATGTTCTGACCCAGTCGTCTAGGACTTATGCTTGCTGTGTTTTTGCCACTGTGCCTTTAAGACTCAGATACACACACACATATATATATAACTCAGTGTGAATGGGCGGGGCTAAACAGCTGTGGACTGACATATGTAAATGCATTGGTGTACATACATAATTTGAGCTGTTCATTAAAATTAAGTACTAAATTAAAGTACTCAGTACTAAATGAGGTATTAAGTACATTTATTTATTTATTATTATTTTATAGTGACTTCTGAACGTGACCCGAGATTGGGATTTGAGGCCGAGGTGTTTCAGACCAGAAGTGAAGTGAAGCTGAAGTGAAGGACGTCCTCAGCCTGGGCTGATGCCAGCTGACTAGCCACTTACGCTGGGTGCTCTCCCCTGCCAGCTCACAGCACTGTGTGAAAAATTAATAGTACGGCATAATTTTAGCCTCTCGTACTCAGCCAACCTTTCAGCTTCTCCACTGCTCGACATCTTCTCCTGATTCTCCTGATTGGCTCTATCAGGCCAGTAAACAACCACAATAGCGTCACTAGCATCATACACCAACCTGCCATAACATTAAAACCAGTGAATAACACAGAACGCTGATCTGGCTCCAGTGGCCCCTTCTGAGGGGTGGGCCTACATATATTAGGCAGCGAGTGAACAGTGAGTCAGTTTCTGAAGATGATGAAGGTGCTGAAGCAGGAAGTCAGACTGGATCAGAACATCTGGTGGGGTGTTCCCGGTATGCAGCGGTCAGAACCTACCAAAAGTGCTTCAAAAAAGTCGGTGACCGGGCCAGGGGCGCCCAAGGCTCATTGATGCTCATGGAGGCTCCGCCCACTTCACAACTTACAGGACGCCCTCAAGTATCTGCTGCTAACGTCTTGATGCCAGATACTACAGGACGCACTCAGAGGTCTTTTAGATCCCATGCATTGATGGCTGTCCCTGTTTGGGACACAATATTAGGCAGGTGGTTTTAATGTTATGGCTTATTGGTGATAAAATGGCCTAGCTGGTGGGTCAAGGGATGGGGGGCCCTTTCTGGACTAATGCAGAATAACATTCTGGTGGCCAACATAGAAACAAATGGGTAACATGAGAGATATGCAAAAATGCATTGGGGATTGGGAATCACTGGGATTTACCGCAAAAGTATTTGGACACCTGCACGGCTAATAAAAAGAGCTGATCCAGCTTTTTTGTTGGAGTAACTGTCTCTACTGTCCGGGGAGGAAGAGGGAGGAGGAGCATTGCTGTGAGGATTTGATTGCATTTTGCATAGAGTTAGTGAGATGGTGGGGTAGGGTGTGGTGGGGTAGGACCGGGGGCTTGATACCCCTCTTGCCCCCCTCTCCCCCCTCCACTCTCGCCTGGCATTAGGCATGGTGCCAATCTTTACTGGCAGTACTTCCCAACGGGTGCAACAACTTAGCATGTGTTAGAAGGGGTGTCCACAAACATTTGGACACATTATGCATTTTTCCTTTTTTTTTCAGGGGTTAGCATGATTTGACCCTAAGATTTGACCCTAAAAGGTCGAGCAGCCATGCCCATGGGTGCAGATGCCGATGCCCGCTGGTCATGTGGTCCCTCCTCTTCCTCCTCCTCCTCCTCCTCCTCCTCCTCCCCACATCTCCCCCCACCCCCTCGGCTAAAGAAAGGCAGAAGGAGCCGCTTCACTCCCCTCGCCTACCTGGATGCAGCCACTTCTCCGGCTCTCCCCTCTCCCCTAACTTTGCTCCCTCTCTCGCGGCTGGACTCGACGGATTTCGGCGTGTGACCATGGCCGGGGCGATCATCGAGAACATGAGCACCAAAAAGTTGGTGATCGTGGGAGTGATCCTGCTTTTATTCCAGGCGTTTTCCTTCATGGTCGGAGGGCTGATTGGTGAGTGTTTTTTGGAAGGGGTGAAGAGGGGGGTGTGGGGGGTGTGGGGGGGTGTAAGGGGGGGTGTAGGAAACTCGTCCGGCTATTTTCGGACCTTTTGTTCGCTCTGCTCGTAAACACACGCCTCCAGCCCTTCAGGATAGTCTGTTTGCCACACTGAGTCCGGAGCTGTAACACATGGGCCGAGCAGCGAGCAGATCTTCTGCAATGGAGGAGAAGAAAAGTTCCCCTGCTTTGTTAAGCGGGTGTTAAAAGCTGGGCGCTGCTCCTTCTGCTGTTTACACGACGCACACTTCCCCTACACCCTTCGTCTGACTCCCTTTCCACCCTCTCCACCCTCTCTCTCCTTCTCTTCTGGCTCCTGAACTTGCAGCTCCAGCTTCTTCTCACTTCCCTCAACTTGGGCTCTCCTCCCCTCCACTGCTGCAGGACTGAAAAACACCCCCCTGCAATCTGTTCACTTTTCAAATACCTCCAGAGTCCTCCAAACCACACTGGCTTTAACCCCTTCAGGTCCAGATCTGAAGTGTGGTGCCTTTCCTCTGGTCCACCACAATCGAAAGAAATCTGTCCGATTGATTGGTTGGTTGGTTGAAAATAGGGGTAATGATCAGTTACTGTAAAACTGTTTCACTAGGGCTGGGCGATAAGGTCAAAGTACTGTATCACGATATTTACAGACGGTTTGTTTCCCAGGTACGCGATATTTATCACGATACATGTGATCATAGACTGAATGCATCATCATCATTATCATCAGATTTTTAATAACTGCTATTTAGATACTACTAGGGGCGCACCGATCCGATATTAGGATCGGATATCGACCCCGAAGTGATACAAAAATTGGCTGGATCGGGTATCGGACAGTTAGGCCGATCCATGGAGCCGATCCTTTCGCTTTATTGGTTGGTGTGAGACTGAACTAATGTTTAGATGTTTGCAATTTTTGATTATTGCTTGTACGTTTGACCAAGTTACTTATTAATTCTCTGGTTCAGCTGCTGGATTTTATTTTGAATTAGGCTAAAAATAGATTAGAAATAAGATTGATTACTGTTTGTGTGTTTGACAGAGTAAAGCTACTTATTTTTCATTTTTTACATTTTTTTTATTAATATATTTTAAGACATTTGACTCCTTTTGGCACCGTTGTTTATTTTAGTGGTGAAGAAATAGCAATCTAGTACATTTATTTATATCTGTGTGTCTAATTTTAAAAGTTAAAAGTTAGTAAAGTAATGTTTAAGACAACCTGATAAAGGTATACGGTTTATTAATTCAACAGTGTTATTTGATCTGTATCGGGTATCGCCCGAAATGCAAACTTTATGTATCGATATTAGAACTGAAAAAGCCGGATCGGTGCATCCCTAGTTAAAACCACCATTTAATTACATGTAAATCTGGACCTTCCATCAGCTTTGGGTTTACGTCACTGGTACGTCTTTGCTAGTAGGACTAAAATACTTGTACTAGTAACTTCTCATATCTCCAAAGTCACCCAAACTGGTTTCTCTGAATAAGTGTGTACAGACTGAGCACCTAAACATGGAACATTCAGATCAGATTTCATTAAATATTTTTTTTTTGGAGACTTTGTACTACCAGAATTTATCAAAACAGCAGAGAATTGAGTTTAGAGTGTGAATAAAACGATTAAAACCTATTTTAATTACATTTACACTTGTAAATATGCACTTTTATTTTTACTTGACAATGTTTTACACCACTAGTACTTTTGCTTATTGGACTGAAATACTTGTATTAACCTCTTATATCTATAAAGCCAATTAAACTGATTTCTCGGAAGAAATGTGTAAAAAAAAATACAATAAAAATAAAAAAATTAAGCAGTTAAAAGTGAAATATTCAGATCAGATGTTGTTAAATTTACTCATTTGATGACCTTGGGCTGCAAATCTTTAACAAAACAATGGAAAATCCACCTAAAATCACCTAAAATCACGTGTACAGCTTTAAATATGGGCCTTCCTTCCCTTTGCCATGGTTTACACCACTAGTGCTTTTTGCTAGCCGGACTGAAAGACTTCTATTAACTTATACCTCCAGAGTCTGACGAAATTTGTCAAACTGAGCTCTTAGAAGTAGAAAATTAAGATCAGATATCATTAAATCCACTCTTTTGAAGTATTTGGGCCGCCAGTGTTTAATTAAAAAAGTGGAAAATCCAAATTAGACTGAAAAATGATTTAAACCACGTGTCAATGTTTCAGGTCCTTCTGCCTGGGCATGGTTTACACCACTAGAACCTTTTCTAGTAGTACTTTAAAGACTTACTAATTATTACGTATTAACGTCTCATGTCTCTAGACTCAATCAAACTGACTTTAACTCCATAAATTTCAGTGTTTGAAATGATACAGTTCCTTTAAATCCGTGCAAAAATGAAGAATTCTTACGTTAGACACTAAAAATGATGTTTAATGATCAGATATTGTTTTAAAAAGTGAATCGTGTAGTGATTTGAGACTCAGTATTTAACTAAACAATGCAAAATTCAATGTTGGACGGTAAATAAAAGTATTAAAACCACATGATGTCACCTGTGCACAGGTAAATATGGACCTTCCCGCCACTTGGGCGTGTTTTACACCACTAGTAGCTTAGTTTTGTTAATAGGACTCATATGGCACTCGTTTATGTCCTCAGTCTCATTCTGTGATGGGTCTTAGTTTTTTGTAATCCAGCCCAAATCTGAAGAAATGTGTTAAAATGGGAGGATGAAAATGTTAATTATCAGAGTTTAATGATCAGATATGATAAATTTACTCCTTAAAACAGTGAAATAATAAATTCGAGAGATTATTTTATTCATTATTTAAACCTTATGTCATTATGGGCATTATTTCCACTTAAAATCACAAGGCTATTTACACACAGGTTTGAGTTTTGGTCAAGTAGGACTACAAATCTTCACCCAAACCATGGAAAATCCAAATCTGGTTGGTGTTAAAAGAATTAAGATATTTGCGAGATGTAAACTCATCTGTAAAACCAGGTCCGTGGTGTTTTTGCATCATGTTGATCTGAATGGGTTAAATACTGCCGATGCTTCACAGCTACTAAATGGTTAACCAGGCTTCAGCTCATCCCAAACTTCTGTCTGATCTCACCTCTGCTAGACAAAAGCCCCCCTCCCTCCCTTTTCCTCCTCCTCTCTGTCTCTTCTGCCCCTCGAGGCACTTTTCCAGGCTCTTCTCCTCTCAGATCTGCCGCCTGTGCTCCTACATACCTCATTAGTTTTGTTGTGGAGGACTGCGAGCTGTCAGAGATCTCTCTTGTCCTGTGGCTAGAAGTGCATCGTCTCCATGTCTTAAGTTTCTCTGCAGCTCTGGAGGATCTAAGGACCCTAAAATACTCTCGCTTGCTTTTCTCTAAAGGGGTGGGGGGGCAGTCTCTCTCTGGGAGTTCGAGTTCCTGCAAGTGTTCGGTAAAGGGGATTTCCACAGATTTTAAAAGAACAACAGCCTTTTTAGTTCTAGATAACGTTCCCCGGTCAGAACTGAGGTTCTACAGTGGAGGTGAAGGGAAGCAGACGTCTGAAGCTCTAATAATAATAAAAGCTCCTCACAGAAAGTTCTTCACCTAATGGTGATGAAGATGCTGCCTGATGCCTGAGACACGGTTCTACCAGAGTTCTGAGAAGAGTTCGGCTCTAGAACCTGCTTTTAAAACCGTATATCATTAACATGGTGGAGGGATACATGCTGTCTTTAGGGTGTAGTGTGGCAAAAAGTAGTCCCTAAAGAAAACTGTATTAGTTGAAATTCTCTATTCACTATTTTACCATCATCATCATCGTCGTCATCATCATCATCATCATCATTCCATATAAAACTCAGGAGTCTCGTGTTGCAGCTTCACTGGTGGGTTTACAATAGTAAATACATTGGTTATATTTGAAGCCTGGTTCCGTTCAGCACCGCGGTAAAGAAATGGGTCAGTACGTTTTTCTACAGAAGGCCTGTTTACACCCCAATCGTGTTGTCTACGGTCTCCTTTTGTAAAGGACGGAAATAGCCCTTGGGCCCCACAGAAACTGGGATGGTCTCTGATAAATTAGCTTGTTTGCCTGAGATTGATTTAATGAAGCGGGATTCCTTTGTGTTTGGTCGGCGGCCGGTGGCAGCCAGGGTAATTGAGTAGAAAGGCTCGCCGCTCCCCCTGTTATAGGACAACTTCAACACGGCATGAGGTCACTGGGCCGAAAGCCTTCTATTATTCCGGACACTTCGGGGTGGAGATTTGGAGAGTGTTTGCTCCCAGGACTGCGGGTCAGTGAACACACGACCTCAGAGGGGTTCGGTATCGCTAATTTAGCTCGCCTTAGCCCACAAGCATGGAGTTACCACTTCACAACCGAGAGCAAAGTCAGTTCTGCAGCATTTTTATCCAAAGAGAATGCCCTGATGTTCCCTATATGTATACACTCAATGGACAAATGTATTGGGACACCTGCTCATTCATGACTTCTTCTGAAATCGAGGGGATAAAAAAAAAAAAGTAACTGTCTCTACTGTCCAGAGAAGAAGACTTTCTACAGTGGGGGCAGTGGTGGCTCAGCGGTTAGAGCGCCAAGCTATCGATAACAGGGTTGTGGGTTCGATTCCCGGGCTCGGCAAGCTGCCACTGTTGGGCCCTTGAGCAAGGCCCTTTACCCTCTCTGCTCCTCGGGAGCTGGGGTTGGCTGCCCACCGCTGTGTGTGTGTGTGTGTGTGTGTGTGTGTGTGTGTGTGTGTGTGTGTGTGTGTGTGTGTGTGTGTGTGTGTGTGTGTGTGTGTGTGTGTGTACTACCACAGATGGGTTAAGGACACATTTTGCTGTGCAGTGACAAATACGTGCACCTTTACTAGATTTTGGAGGAGGAGCATTGCTGTGAGGATTTGATTGCATTCAGCGACAAGAGCGTCAGTGGGATCGGGATGTTGAATGTTGATCATCATCCCCACCTCATCATCCCAAAACTACTGGATGGAGCTCCATCATCCATCATTCCAGAGAACACCGTTCTTCCGCTGCTCCACAGCTCAATGCTGGGGGGTCTTTATACATACCCCTCTAGCCCATGTCTGGCATTGGGCAGCATGGTGCCATTAGGGTCATTTCAATCAGTTCCAGAGAGTTCTGGGCCGTCACTACTCAAATCCAGCAATGAACCTACATGGGAACCTTCTGGGTAGGGTTGCAGGGTATGTCGTAATAAGGTATACTGTGGTTATCATACTGTGTACGTTTGCTTTATGCTGGTACGGGGGGGCTACTGAACAGAGAATCCCACCAATGCTAATAAATAAATAAATATTATCATTTGATTAATAGAGAAAATAAGCAGTGGATTAATCCATAATGACAATAATCATTATCTGGAAAAAGAGCTACACCCCAAATGCGGCTTTGTTATTTATTCGTTTTTAAACGGGAGAAATTTTGCATATAATTCTGTTAATAAATTGTTTTAAATTTTTATAGTAAAACAAAAAAAAGTTTTAATTCCTTTAAGGGTTAATGTATAATAATAATAATAATAATAATAATTGCGTATATCCCTCTAACATGACTGCACTTAATAAACACATTTTACACCCATAATCAGTGTCTCAGACATCAGGAAGTGTCTTCATCACCATTTTTAAAAGCAGGTTCTAGAGCCGAACTCTTCTCAGAACTCTGGTAGAACCGTGTCTCAGGCATCAGGCAGCGTCTTCATCACCATTAGGTGAAGAACTTTCTGTGAGGAGCTTTTATTATTATTAGAGCTTCAGACGTCTGCTTCCCTTCACCTCCACTGTAGAACTCCAGTTCTGACCGGGTAGGGTTATCTAGAACCGAGCGTTTCGCACCCAATCCCCACTCTGGCGGAGTCTGTTTGCATCTTAACTGTTTGATTGTTCAGAGATTAAAGAGCCTCTAACTGGACGTATTGAGGTGTTTGGTCAGGTACCGGGTTCTGCTGGATGCTTTATAAGGCTCTGTGGTGTTGGAGGAGGTTCTGAAGGGGATCTGTTAAATATTCTGGGATGTTTCCTTTTAGGCTGCTTTGACTATCACGCTTAAGCCTCTGGGCATATGAACTGGTTCCCATTATCCCTCGCTTCCGCTTGGTTTATAGGCTGCAGGTGTGCCGGGTGAACCGGGAAGAGTTCTGTTAACTGGCACTTCTCACTCCTGAGCCCGGCCTCCTGAACCCCAGAGGAGAACCGGCCCGGTTTATGATGCTAATGCCGCTGAGGACTCCCTACCTGCCGCGGTCAGGGCTTGCTTTCAGCAGAATGGAGTCTGGGTGGTCTGAAATGGGGCTGATTAATATATATATATATATATATATCTCACAATATTTAAAGACATGTTTTACGATGTACGTAAAAAAAATTATATTTAATATTTATATTTATTGTTATTATTATTATTATTAATTGTATGTAGATGAAATGCGCCAACAGTGTAACATTAAAAAAAAAAAAGCTCAAATACTTTAGTCAAAATATGCTGAACTATGTGCTCTTTTTAGGTACTGACCATATCCTCAATACTCTCATAAAAGCATATGGTGTACCATGATAACAAATATTCATCACAGTGCAATAAAATATTGTCATATTGCCCAGCTCTAGTATCAGCTGATCTTTAGAGAAGCTACCGTTGAAAAGGTAGAGTATGGAGCAAACTGCAGGGGAGGTTATTTTGTTGAATGTGTGAATAAACATTATTATCGGTATAAATATGTGTTTAGTTATTGGATAATTGGTCAATTATACAGTTACTGTTCTCCGTGTTCTCAGCACTTCACAGTAGGGCTACACCGATCCATCTTTTTCTGTTCCGATACAGATACCGATACATGAACTTTGCGTATCGTCCGATACCCGATACCGATCTGATACCATTGTTGAATTAATAACCATATACCTGACTATCTGGACTATCTAGACTTAAGGCGTCAGGATTGCCGTAATCAAAACTTTACTAACTTTGTAAAACAAACTATTAC
>NC_132900.1:2462915-2465415 GCF_030463535.1 Salminus brasiliensis | reverse complement strand
CATCCCAATTTCAACCCACTGGTGTAATAAAGTAGAGTCTTGCTGTGAACCCACTACCCCAGCCCCCCACCCCCCTCCAAATGGTCCCGACGGCCTGGCCCGGCCTGGCTCGGCTCCAGCAATAACACAGCTGTTGAAAGGGCTTAGTCTCCTGGGTGATGGCCTCCGTGTTCGGGGGGAATGTTTGTGTGCGCTAAGCTGACATTCAGAGAGAAGGAGGGGGGCACTGCCAACCGAGCTAGCTAGAGAGAGAGAGAGGGAGGGAGGGAGGGAGAGAGGACACTGTTAAAAAAACACACACACACACACACACACACACTTTTCTGTCTCTGTGAGTAGCTCTCGCTCCCCACCTCTCCCCTCCACCCCTCCACTCCTGGTCCGGCTTGAGCTACAGAATTAGCGTCTGAGCTCTGAGCTCTTCAGCTTGTTTCATAACAGCACAAGGGCCTCTTCAGATGGCAGAAGAAGCACCGAGAGCCTGCAACGTGATCTAAATCCAAGCTTCAGCACTTCAGCACACATGCAGGCCCGGTTCTCACACAGCTGTGCGGGTTCTAATACACCTGCACAATATATATACACTGTATGAGTATTTGGACACCTGCTCGTTCATCGCTTCTTCTGAATTGATCCTGCTTTTGTTGGAGTGACTGTCTCTCAATCCAGGAAAGAAGAAAGGCTTTCTACTAGATTTTGGAGAAGTACTGCTGTGAGGATTTGATTGCATTCAGTAACAAGAGCGTTAGTGAGGTCAGAATTTTGGATAGATGATCACCACCCCACTTCATCATCCCCAGCTGTGTACCCTGAATGTGTTCCTTGACTGGTTCCTCTGTATGTCAGTCAGCAAATGTTCATTTTATCCGGACCTGCCGCAGCTGTGGTGTATGGGCCGATGCACTCATTGTAGAGGTCAGTGGGCAGGTGCTGGATGTCTGCTCACCTTGAGTCCACTGATCTGTATCTCATGGCCTCAGTAAATATGCTGGCGGAGCTGACTAGCTGATGGATCCACATGAACATCAGATCAGCAGAATCTAGGAGAATACACACACACACACACACGCGGGCAGGTTCACACACCTCAGATTGAATTCACATGTTTAAAACCTCCCCCTGGGGACTGGACGAGTGGTCCAGTGGACTGAGGCGCTGGTATGAACCCTGGGTCATGCTGCTTGCCATCAGCAGCCGGACTCCAAGAGAGCACAATTGGCCTTGCGCTCTCTCTCAGGGGTGGGTTGATGGCGCTTCCTCCCCAGTGTGATGTTGGTCAGCTCAAGCATCGGTTAGCTGTTGTATCGGAGTTGGGGGTCCACGTTTTCCTACGAGCTTGCCGGCTGATTGGTAGAAAGTTTGGTAGTTTGGTAGAAAATGGTGTAAAATAGTCTCTTGCTCCATGTAGCCCATGTAGATCACTAGCTGACCTCAGGGCAGCAGACTTCTGCTTATAGAAGCCTATTTTGAAAAGTCCTGGTTGGTAAAAAAAAAAAAAAAAAAAAAAAAAAGTCTAAATATCTGCTAAAATATAAAAATTTGGTTCAATCTACAAAAAAAGTTTAATATAAATGGATGCAAAATGGAGCCAAAAAAAACCCCTGCAGTTTAGACCACGCCCACATCCAGTTTGAATCGGAATATGATGCTTTTAGCACTAAACATATGGTGGTGTAGTGCCTCACCACCTAATACGAAGTTGATCTGATTTTGTGGACTTCTATAGCAAATGATATTGATTAGACCCTAGCAACTGATGTGTGTGTGTGTGTGTGTGTGTGTGTGTGTGTGTGTGTGTGTGTGTGTGTGTGTGTGTGTGTGTGTGTGTGTGTAGAGGATGGAGCAGTGGTCACCATAGACGTCGGCCTGGCCTACAGAGACAGCACTCTGAGTGAGTGGACGGAGATGGCTCACTCTGTGGAGCTACGGAAGCTCACCTGCAATTTCACCACTGCCAAGGTAAACACTACAGACCACCACCCCCCCCCCCCCCTGTGTTCTTTACACACCCCTCCTAATGAATGTCTATTGTCTAGTCCCTGTAGAGAAGCACTGCCAATAGAATAGGACTCTCTAGAGCAGATAAACCTCATGAACCTATTGGCACCATGCTGCCTAATGCCAGACGTGGGCTAGTAGAGGGGTATAAAGCCCCCTAGAAGCATTGAGCTGTGGAGCAGTGTTCTCTAGAATGATGGATGGAGCTCCGTCCAGAACTTCTGGAATACGTTTGGGATGAGCAGTGATCCAAAGATAGTAGAAAGTCTTCTTCTCTGGACAGTACAGTTTACAGTTACTCCCACAAAAGCAGGATCAGCTCTTTTTAATACCCTTCAGTTGTGTGTCAGCAGGTGTCCAAATACTTTTGTCTTTAGTATGTGATTTTCACGTTCCTAGTTAGTTCTGTACCGCTAAAATAAACACATTTCCTGTGTTCTTTCTGTTAGACGATTGAGAACGAGGGTCGACATTACGAATGCGACGTTTTGCCCTTCATGGA